>NW_015094505.1:309009-312423 GCF_001431845.1 Calidris pugnax
CCCCCAGTGGAGGGGTCTCTCCTGGCCCCCGCCGCTTTGCTCCCCCAGCAGCCCTGCTCCTCTCCGCCGAGACCCCCCCCCTCCAGCCCGGGCCCCCCCTTGCCGACCCTCTGCCTTGTGCCACAGCGGTGGCATCGACGGGCAGTGCCCTGCGGGTCCTTGTCCCCTCTGTTCCTCCTCCGTCCTGTGACGGGAGCCATCGGAGCCGTTAGTGCCACTCAGGGGTGTTCTGGGAGTTTGTTTGGTTTGGCTTTCTTTTCTTTTCTTTTCTTTTCTTTTCTTTTCTTTTCTTTTCTTTTCTTTTCTTTTCTTTTCTTTTCTTTTCTTTTCTTTTCTTTTCTTTTCTTTATTTCTTTCTTTCCAGGAAGCGCTTCATGTTCTTGTGTTTCTGGCTCCCTTTGCCACTTGAGATTTGGCAAAGACGCCAAACCAGAAGTGGTTCCTAAATGTCAAACAGGACAAAATGTTTTGAAACCTCATTAGACCGAGGCCGAAACATCACTGCTTTGTCGTCGGTGGCTTTCCAGGTCCGTGATGGCACCTGGCGGGGGCTGCAGCCACCCTGGGGGGCAGCCTGGCTGCCGTGACACACCAACTGGGGCATACTGGGGGTTGACCTCAGTGCTCTGGAGGCTTGGGAGCCAAGGAGAAAGGTCTCCCCAGTGTGGGTGAGGATGGGCCCATTGAGGGGACGTGTGTGCGTCGTGGCTGCGGAAAAAGCGGGAGAGCTGGGTTGTGGGATGCCCAGAGGAGGAGATGCTGGTGGAAAGGGGCTTTGGGAAGTTACTCCCCGCTAGCGGAGGTGGAGGATGGCACCCCTCTGTCCTACGTGGGCACGGGCAAGGCGTGCTGGGTGAGCACGTGTGTGCACTGTGTCTGACCTCGCCAGGGCTCTGAGGGAGCAGAGAGGTGCTGGGCCAGGTCTTGGGGGACGAGGTGCCCTCCCTGTGGGGTCCTGCCAGGCACTTGGGGTGGAAAGAAGCAAAGGCAAAGCCAGGGAAGGGCAGAAAGGGGGACCTGCCCTCCTTCCTTTCTTCTGCACACCTCCAGCCTCTGCTGCGTGTCCCCGGGGAGGAGGAGGTGGCTGCTCCCTGTGACGGTGCCTCTGAGCTCTCTCTGAGCACCTCTCCCCCTGACCTTTGCCGGCTGCTATCCCCGGCGCTTGGGTTTGGTAATTCCCCTTCCTCGTGCCCCACACGACCCAGCCTCGGTATTCCTCACCTGAAAATACAAAAAAAACTTGTGTGACGGCATTTCTCTGGGCTGGCTGCTCCAAGGGAGGCTTTTCAAAGCCTCCAGGCTTTCCCCGTGGCCATGCTCCCCTCTCACATGTGCCTGTGCAGGGAGGTGTCTGTACTTTAACCCCCCGGGGCTGGAAGGAAGCTCGGAGCTGGGGGTAGTGGGCTGGAGCCTGTGGCTGAGCATCCCTGGGCTCTGCTGATGCCCTGGCAGGTGGGTTTGTGTGCCAGAGAGGGCAGGGCACACGCAGGACACTTTGTGCGTGCTTTGGGGGTTGCTTTCTCCCCTTGCACCATCTCCTGGTGCCCAGAAATCAACTGCAGACCCGCCGTCCCCTTGGCTCCGCGGGTTATTATTTGCAGCCCCACCACAGGAGTGTGTGCCAAGTGCTTGGGCATCCCCAGTGCGAGCAGGATCCCCTCCTGATCTTGCTGGGCCGTGCAGGGCTGGATCCCGCTCCTGGCACCACACTGGGAGCGGCGTCAGGAGGCTGGGGCCACGTGTTTTATCGAGCTGCTGAATGGGAACAGCAAACGTCCTGCCCATCCTGCGCGGCGGTGGCACTCGTGGCAAGAGGTGCCCCCCCCCCCTCCCCGGTCACCTGTTGCATATTTCAGCCTTGATAAGCGTGTCCTGAATGTGGCTGGCACCTGGGTCCCCTGGGAATGCCAGGGAGGTGAGGATCAGCCAGGGCTCGCCTCCTTGCAAACTTCCTGGGCGAGTTTTGGCCGTGCAGGAGGTCTCCTCTCAGGATGGAGAGGCAAGGAGATGTTGAGCTGGGGGGCCAAGGCAGGAGTGCTGCTTGCTGGGGGTGACAGTCTCGGAGGCCGCCCCAGCATGCGGATAAAGGGGGGCTGGTGGCAGCTGGGAGCATCCCCTGCTGGGTCCTGGGGTAACCTTGTCTCCCAAGTGGTGGCTTTGCTTTTGGGTCTGGCTGCTCCTCGGCCCGCACCCTCCCGCAGGCAGAGTGAGGACATGTCGGTGGCTCCTTGGGGACCCTTCCTAGGACGGGATTGCACTTACTCTCCAGGGGATGAAGCCAGAGCAGCCTCTGAGACCTCCTTCAGTTTGCTGCATCCAGCCTGGCTTGTGCTTCTTGTCACGCTGCCGGGCTTTTCCCGGCTCTTCCAAGCAGCACGGGTGCTCCAGCAAAATTTGGGAAGTCGCTTTCCATGGAGTGCTCTGGCTGAGGCGGGGGCGTTTGGGAGCTCTGCCCTTGGGTTGCATGCAGGGGACGCGATGGCTGGCAGGGTGGTGGCACCCAAAGGTGACACCTCCTGACGTCCCCGCCCTGATGCCGGTGGCGGCTAAACCTGCTTTTGCCCTTTGCCTGCCCCATCCCAGGTGGTGCATCCTCCATACCAGCCTTCTTGGGGAGAAGGGTGCCACGGGAGGGATGTGAGCCCACGTGGTGGGGAGCAGCGGTTCTTCTCGGTGCGGGGTGTGCAGAGAGTCTGTGCCCCCCCTGCCCCCCGATGGGGTTTGGGACTACTCAGCTGGGGATGGGGACTGTAGTACCCAGCTCAGCAGCTTGCTGGGGGAAGTAGCCCTTCCGTACCAAAGAGGGTCTATGGGGCAGCTGTACCCATTCCTGATGGATGCTCCTCTGGGATATGAGAGCTCCTGGGCATCCGGGTCCACCCCGGTGTGGGGTGAGAGGTGCGGAATGGGAAGAAGCTCCCCTCCCTCTGCCAGGAGCTCCACAAAACCCCAGGTGCGGGGCAGTGAGTGCAAAAGTATTCTCTTTTCTACTTTGGTGCCATAATTCAGCTTTGTTATAAAACAAGCCTTGCCCATCCCTGACTGCCACTGCGTTTCCCTCTGCAGCGGGTGCCCCTTGGTGTGGAGCAGCGGGGGGGCTGGTGACACTGCCTGGCACCCCTCGATGTCCCACGGCAGGGGAAGGGGCTTCATCTGGAGTTTCTGGGTGCTGCTTGGCTTTTTTTTTTTTTTGCATATATCGCCTTTTTTTCCAGCTTTTTAAATAAAAGCGTGTCTGCGGCGGCTGGGTGTGGGAGGGGGGTGCTGAGGGGGGTCCGGCTGCGGAGTGAGGGGCTGGAGAGGTGGGAGATGCAGAACCCCCATAACCCCAGCCTGCAGGGAGAGTCACCTCTCCCCATGGGCAGCGGGGGGCTGGCTGCTGAAGCCCCCCTGCAACATGTGGCTTAGTGGTGG
>NW_015094505.1:319088-326183 GCF_001431845.1 Calidris pugnax
TTTCTTTTCTTTTCTTTTCTTTTCTTTTCTTTTCTTTTCTTTTCTTTTCTTTTCTTTTCTTTTCTTTTCTTTTCTTTTCTTTTCTTTTCTTTTCTTTTCTTTTCTTTTCTTTTCTTTTCTTTTCTTTTCTTTTCTTTTCTTTTCTTTTCTTTTCTTTTCTTTTCTTTTCTTTTCTTTTCTTTTCTTTTCTTTTCTTTTCTTTTCTTTTCTTTTCTTTTCTTTTCTTTTCTTTTCTTTTCTTTTCTTTTCTTTTCTTTTCTTTTCTTTTCTTTTCTTTTCTTTTCTTTTCTTTATTTCTTTCTTTCCAGGAAGCGCTTCATGTTCTTGTGTTTCTGGCTCCCTTTGCCACTTGAGATTTGGCAAAGACGCCAAACCAGAAGTGGTTCCTAAATGTCAAACAGGACAAAATGTTTTGAAACCTCATTAGACCGAGGCCGAAACATCACTGCTTTGTCGTCGGTGGCTTTCCAGGTCCGTGATGGCACCTGGTGGGGGCTGCAGCCACCCTGGGGGGCAGCCTGGCTGCCGTGACACACCAACTGGGGCATACTGGGGGTTGACCTCAGTGCTCTGGAGGCTTGGGAGCCAAGGAGAAAGGTCTCCCCAGTGTGGGTGAGGATGGGCCCATTGAGGGGACGTGTGTGCGTCGTGGCTGCGGAAAAAGCGGGAGAGCTGGGTTGTGGGATGCCCAGAGGAGGAGATGCTGGTGGAAAGGGGCTTTGGGAAGTTACTCCCCGCTAGCGGAGGTGGAGGATGGCACCCCTCTGTCCTACGTGGGCACGGGCAAGGCGTGCTGGGTGAGCACGTGTGTGCACTGTGTCTGACCTCGCCAGGGCTCTGAGGGAGCAGAGAGGTGCTGGGCCAGGTCTTGGGGGACGAGGTGCCCTCCCTGTGGGGTCCTGCCAGGCACTTGGGGTGGAAAGAAGCAAAGGCAAAGCCAGGGAAGGGCAGAAAGGGGGACCTGCCCTCCTTCCTTTCTTCTGCACACCTCCAGCCTCTGCTGCGTGTCCCCGGGGAGGAGGAGGTGGCTGCTCCCTGTGACGGTGCCTCTGAGCTCTCCCTGAGCACCTCTCCCCCTGACCTTTGCCGGCTGCTATCCCCGGCACTTGGGTTTGGTAATTCCCCTTCCTCGTGCCCCACACGACCCAGCCTCGGTATTCCTCACCTGAAAATACAAAAAAAACTTGTGTGACGGCATTTCTCTGGGCTGGCAGCTCCAAGGGAGGCTTTTCAAAGCCTCCAGGCTTTCCCCGTGGCCATGCTCCCCTCTCACATGTGCCTGTGCAGGGAGGTGTCTGTACTTTAACCCCCCGGGGCTGGAAGGAAGCTCGGAGCTGGGGGTAGTGGGCTGGAGCCTGTGGCTGAGCATCCCTGGGCTCTGCTGATGCCCTGGCAGGTGGGTTTGTGTGCCAGAGAGGGCAGGGCACACGCAGGACACTTTGTGCGTGCTTTGGGGGTTGCTTTCTCCCCTTGCACCATCTCCTGGTGCCCAGAAATCAACTGCAGACCCGCCGTCCCCTTGGCTCCGCGGGTTATTATTTGCAGCCCCACCACAGGAGCGTGTGCCAAGTCCTTGGGCATCCCCAGTGCGAGCAGGATCCCCTCCTGATCTTGCTGGGCCGTGCAGGGCTGGATCCCGCTCCTGGCACCACACTGGGAGCGGCGTCAGGAGGCTGGGGCCACGTGTTTTATCGAGCTGCTGAATGGGAACAGCAAATGTCCTGCCCATCCTGCGCGGCAGTGGCACTCGTGGCAAGAGGTGGCCCCCCCTCCCCGGTCACCTGTTGCATATTTCAGCCTTGATAAGCGTGTCCTGAATGTGGCTGGCACCTGGGTCCCCTGGGAATGCCAGGGAGGTGAGGATCAGCCATGGCTTGCCTCCTTGCAAACTTCCTGGGCGAGTTTTGGCCGTGCAGGAGGTCTCTTCTCAGGATGGAGAAGCAAGGAGACGTTGAGCTGGGGGGCCAAGGCAGGAGTGCTGCTTGCTGGGGGTGACAGTCTCGGAGGCCGCCCCAGCATGCGGATAAAGGGGGGCTGGTGGCAGCTGGGAGCATCCCCTGCTGGGTCCTGGGGTAACCTTGTCTCCCAAGTGGTGGCTTTGCTTTTGGGTCTGGCTGCTCCTCGGCCCGCACCCTCCCGCAGGCAGAGTGAGGACATGTCGGTGGCTCCTTGGGGACCCTTCCTAGGACAGGATTGCACTTACTCTCCAGGGGATGAAGCCAGAGCAGCCTTTGAGACCTCCTTCAGTTTGCTGCATCCAGCCTGGCTTGTGCTTCTTGTCACGCTGCCGGGCTTTTCCCGGCTCTTCCAAGCAGCACGGGTGCTCCAGCAAAATTTGGGAAGTCGCTTTCCATGGAGTGCTCTGGCTGAGGCGGGGGCGTTTGGGAGCTCTGCCCTTGGGTTGCATGCAGGGGACGCGATGGCTGGCAGGGTGGTGGCACCCAAAGGTGACACCTCCTGACGTCCCCGCCCTGATGCCGGTGGCGGCTAAACCTGCTTTTGCCCTTTGCCTGCCCCATCCCAGGTGGTGCATCCTCCATACCAGCCTTCTTGGGGAGAAGGGTGCCACGGGAGGGATGTGAGCCCACGTGATGAGGAGCAGCGGTTCCTCTTGGTGCGGGGTGTGCAGAGTCTGTGCCCCCGCCGTGCCCCCCGATGGGGTTTGGGACTACTCAGCTGGGGATGGGGGCTGTAGCACCCAGCTCAGCAGCTTTCTGGGGGAAATAGCCCTTCCGTACCAAAGAGGGTCTATGGGGCAGCTGTACCCATTCCTGATGGATGCTCCTCTGGGATATGAGAGCTCCTGGGCATCCTGGGGCAGGATGCTGTGGGTCCACCCTGGTGTGGGGTGAGAGGTGTGGAGCAGGAAGCAGCTCCCCTCCCTCTGTCAGGAGCTCCACAAAACCCCAGGTGCGGGGCAGTGAGTGCAAAAGTATTCTCTTTTCTACTTTGGTGCCATAATTCAGCTTTGTTATAAAACAAGCCTTGCCCATCCCTGACTGCCACTGCGTTTCCCTCTGCAGCGGGTGCCCCTTGGTGTGGAGCAGCGGGGGGGCTGGTGACACTGCCTGGCACCCCTCGATGTCCCACGGCAGGGGAAGGGGCTTCATCTGGAGTTTCTGGGTGCTGCTTGGCTTTTTTTTTTTTTTGCATATATCGCCTTTTTTTCCAGCTTTTTAAATAAAAGCGTGTCTGTGGTGGCTGGGTGCGGGAGCGGGGTGCTGAGGGGGGTCTGGCTGCAGAGTGAGGGGCTGGAGAGGTGGGAGATGCAGAACCCCCATAACCCCAGCCTGCAGGGAGAGTCACCTCTCCCCATGGGCAGTGGGGGGCTGGCTCCTGAAGCCCCCCCTGCAACGCGTGCCTTAGTGGTGGGGTGTCCCCCCGGCGTGGTGTCCCCCCGGCTCCGCTCTGCAGCCAGTACTGACCCCCCACTACCAGTTTACACACAAAAACCCACACCTAAACCTCTGGGTTGTGGAGAGAAGGCTTTGTAGACCAGTCTTACGGCAGAGATGAGACCTGTCCCCCTGTTACCAGGGTTGGGGGAGTGGAGGGGGGGTCGGTTCTAACAGCAGGCTATGCCCAGGGGGACAAACACCAAGGGTTCTGGCTGGGCTGTGGTGGTGCCAGCGCCTTCCCCGGTGCCATGGGGCCGTGGTTGTTCACCAACCAGCCAACCTTCCCCGGTGCCTCCACCCTCGGCCTGCCGGCTCGACCTTTACACCCAGCTGAAGGTCGGGCCTGCGCGGCGGCCGGCGCCGGGCTGGTGCCTGCTCCTGTCCCCCGTCCCCCCCAACCCGGCCAGGGAGGTGGCGGCGGCTTCTGGAGGGGTCCCCCAGCTCCCAGTGTGGGTCTCCGCCGCCGGGATGTAGGAGAAAAAGGTGAATTCCTCCTCCTTGCTCCCCTTCCGCGGGTGGGGGCCATGCTTTGCCTCCCCCTGTCGCGGTGCCTGCTCTGGGGAGAGGGGCCTGGTGGGGACCCCCGCAATGGCTCCGGCCTGTGGGTGCCAGTCTCCTGGAGCTCTCTTTCTCTCTCTTTGCACGTTTCAAATGGCTCTTGGTTTGTAAAACCCTGCCCAGCCATTCCCTCACCAGAATGGTGATCTCGCTGCCCTTGCCCGAGCTGCCGGGGGGAGGGGGGGGGGGCTTTTTGGGGGTAAAACCCTGCCCAGCCATTCCCTCACCGGAATGGTGATCTCGCAGCCCTTGCCTGAGCTGCCGGGGAGGGGGGGGTGGTGGGTGCTTTTTGGGGTGGGTTTGGGAGCAGTCAGTGCTCTGCCAGGGCTCCTGCAGGGTGCTGCAGCCTCTTCTGCTTTGTCCTCCCTCCCCTGGGTGCAGGGACGGGCAGGCTCATGGGTGAGACGCCCCGCGGACAGGCTGCGGTCGCCTCTCTCGGCGCTGGCTTTGGTGGGGGCAGCCCCCGCCCGCGCTGACCACCCCTCTCCCCGCAGAGTACAGCCGCTTCGAGTCCAAGATCCACGACCTGAGAGAGCAGATGATGAACAGCAGCATGAGCTCCGGATCCGGCTCGCTCCGGACAAGCGAGAAGAGATCTCTCTATGTCCGGTAAGGGCTGCCCTGGGGCCACCGAGGCGGGTGGGATGGCTGTGGGTGGGATGGGTATGTCCCCCCCAGGGTGGGATGGGTATGTTCCCCCAGGGTGGGATGACACCACCTGGGCCATGCAGCACCTCTGCGGATGGGTGTTTTGGAGGCCAGAGAAGCAAGTGTGATCGATGGGGCTGGAGAGTTGGGAAATGCTGAGCTGCAGAACCCCATCACCCCAGCCCTGTCTGTGTCTGCACAGAGAGTCACCTCTCCCCATGAGCGGCGAGGGGCTGGCTCCTAAATCCAACACGTGTCTGTGTTTCTGCGTGGTGTTCCTGCATGGTGTCCCCAGGGCTCCGCTCTGCAGCCAGCGCTGGTCCCCGCTGCCACATTTTGGGCTGTTTCTCCAGGGCTGGGTGCTTTGCCCTCGAGTGCCTCTTGCAAGTCCCACTCCACTTTGGGAAGCGCTGGTGTCTCTGCAGAGCCCTTGGTTGCATGCTGGCCAGGACGACCTGCTGGGCACCACTGGGAAATGGGGAAATGCTGGGCAACCAGTGCAGTTTCTACCCCAATCTGGTCGGGGCAGCATTCGGGGCACTCTCCTCCAACCATTCCCTGCTAACAGGCTCTCCCCGTCTCCTCCTGCCGTTCCTGCGCCAGGATCTGCCTGGAGGGGAGATGAGCTCTTAGGAGGATTATTGCTCTGAGCCCTCGATGCGCTTCTGGTGCAGAGCCAGGCGCGGGGCAGGCAGGGGTTAAGCAGCCACACAGCTCTGTGGGCTGCAAGTCCTGTCTGGCCAGGGCAGCCCCTGCTTGCTGCCTGCCTCCTGCCACCTCCTGCCTGCCACAGCGCGAGTGGGGTGACAGCTAATGAGTAATTTTAACTCGGTAATTAAAATAATCCTGTAAATCCTTGCTCTGCACAGCCTGTTGCGGGTGAGGGCTGGCAGGAGCAGAGGATGCTTCTCCTTCCCGGTGGGAAGGATGGCGAGGGCTGCATCAGCCGCAGCCTGCATCTCCTCCTGCACGCTGCTCTGCGCAGAGGGGCTTCAGGCTGCTGCTGGACCCAAGGCAAGCCTGGCCTGGCAGGGATGGAGAGCTGCAGCTCTGGGTTCCTCCAATTCACACCTTCCCGGAAGGCTCTGTGGGCATCTTGCTTGATTTTGCATCTCTGTGCTGGGGGTGTGCAGCGAGCCGGGGGCCACGTTGAATAAACACCATCTTGCTAGTTGTGTCCTCGCTCCCGTGGACACCCTTGTGAGTGGGGCAGGGTTTAGGCTGGGTCCAGCTTGAGTTGAGCCCGTGACTCTCCTGTTCCCTTGCCTCAAGAGGTGCTGCAGATACTGGGGCATTCCTGCGAGGCAGAGAGCTCCAGGCTGCTTGTAGCACCTTGGTGCACCCCTCCGTGTGGCTTTGGTGGCCTCCATAGTGCTGTGTCCCCTCGTGTACACCCGGGTGGCTCCAGGCAGGAGCTGAGAGGGTGATGCCAGGGGAGAGCTCTCCCCCAGCCCACACACCCCAGCTCTGGAGGCCGAGCACCCCACAAACGTGCTGGCGAGAGGCGCCCGGGCTGCCCCAGCCCTGCTGGGCGGGGTGGTTTCGAGCAGAGTTTACCCGAAACCAGCTGAGCTGCTGCGCTGCGGACAGGACATCAATTACAGGACTTGCTACCTGACTGCTTGAGTCACCCCCGTGGGGCTGCCTTGCACCCCGTGTGTTGGAGCCGGGCACCCGAGTGCCTGCCAGAGCCCGTCTGGGGGTGCCGGTGCCTGCCACGTATTTCGGAGCCGCAGTGTGCAGCAGGGGCAGGCTCCCACGGGGCAAAGTCCACCGGCGCCGCGGCCGTGCCAGGCGGCAATGGGGCTGTGCCTGGGTGCTGGGAGGATGCTGTGCCACCTCCCCGGCGCTCCAGCCAAACCACCTGCTCCCCTGGCTTCGTGCTGGCGGGGCAGAGCGGGGTGACCGCGCTGCTGCCTGTTCCCTGCGCCCCCGGGGACCACCCGGCCGTGGCGGGGCCAGGGTGCTGACATGGCCAGGGGTTGTTCTGCAGGAGCATCACCCCTTGGGGAAGCAGGTGCCCGGTGCCTCTGCTTCAGGTGCCTGGCCCTTGCACCAACCCTGCTGTGGGATGGCAGCGGCTGCTGGAGGAGGCAGGGAGGTGCTGTGCAGGGCAGGGTGCTGGTGTGGGCAGGGCACCCCACACCCGCCTGGGCTCGGGAACCGGCCTGACCAGTTCCCTGGAGCCCTTGGCTCCCGCTCTGCTCCTGACCAGGGCTCTGCCAGCCCTGCACAGCCTTATCTTTGGGCCAGGAGCTGCCTGCCGGGGTTGCTTGCCTCCAGCCAGAACGCCCTGCGGTGCTCTGCTGCTCCTCAGCCTGCTGGAGGTCACCCGTGGGTGCACGACCCAGCACCCAGCGAGCTGGGAACAGGGAGCAAGCTGGTGGCTGGGGTTACTGGGATGTGTAGGGCTGCACTAGGTCTCATCATAGAATCATAGAATTGCCCAGGCTGGAAGGGACCTCCAAAGGCCATCTAGTCCGACCCCCCC
>NW_015094505.1:326284-327603 GCF_001431845.1 Calidris pugnax
ACCCTCATCCTGTCGCTACAGGCCTTTGTAAACAGGTTCTCCCCAGCCTTCCTGTAGCCCCCCTCAGGTACTGGAAGGCTGCTATTAGGTCTCCTTGGAGCCTCCTCTTCTCCAGGCTGAACAACCCCAGCTCCCTCAGCCTGTCCTCGTAGCAGAGGTGCTCCATCCCCCTGATCATCCTTGTGGCCCTCCTCTGGACCCTCTCCATCAGGTCCATGTCCTTCTTATATTGAGGGCTCCAGACCTGCACACAATACTCCAGATGAGGTCTCACCAGAGCAGAGTAAAGTGGCAGAATCCCCTCTCTGGACCTTCTGGCAACGCTTCTTTTGATGCAGCCCAGGATGCAATTGGCCTTCTGGGCTGCAGCTGCCCACTGCCTGCTCATGTCCAGCTTCTCATCCACAAGGAGCCCATGGGAGATGGGCTGCCTGAGCCCATTCCCGAGGGACTTGAAAGGTGTCACAGCCCGGTGCAGGGCTAAAGCAGGGATGTGGCTGAAGAAGTGCCCTCCCAGCTCTGCTGCCTCATGGGGACCCACCACACTCTCCCTTAGCCCTCCCCTTCACACCATGGGCTTTCAGACCCCCTTCGGCATCCCTGCGGCGCGAGGGGGTAACGAGCAGGGCAGAGGGAAAGCTCGTTAGTGCCAGGATTAAATCCAGTGTTTGTGGTGCCTGGCCTTGTGTCGGGCTGGGGGGTGGGGGGGAGCAGGGCCCACGTCCCAGGAGGGAAGGCAGGGGTTGTGCTGCCAGCACAGGGGTGCTTTGAGTGACCGTCCCCGTGGTGTGGTTTGTTGCAGACACGGTTTGAGATGTGAAATGAGGAGGAGGAGTTGCAGACGAAGCCACCGAGCAGCTTGTGGGCGCGGGCTGCGGTGCCGCCTGCGATAACGTGTGTGCAGGAAGGGCTCTAGGGCTCCTCTAGTTTAAAAAAAAATACATAAGACTCTTTCCTCTAGATGGTTAGTTTAATATTGAAGATAATTTTAAATTAAAGAAACTATTCTCAGCGGAATTATTTAGGCGTCTAAAATGGATGACTTGTGAAAGCAGATATATATATATATATATGTATATATACACACACACCCTCAGATGAGTTCCTAATTCGTGGGCTCTGGACTGACGTACCCCCGTAGGTAAATGCAGTGTGTGCTCAAGGCACCCTACGCTCTCTGCCCCCATGGCTGCCACCATGGGGGGGGCTGATGTTCCCCATCCCGCTCCCGGGCCCCATGGCCACCAGGGAGGGATGGTGGGGGGCAGCCTCCCCCCCCCCGCTGGCTCCCCACCGCTGCTTTCCTGCTCAGCCTGAGC
>NW_015094505.1:327613-344632 GCF_001431845.1 Calidris pugnax
TTCCCCTGCTGGCTGACCACAGCCGCCTCTGTGCTGCGTCTGTCTCTGGCAGCTGAGCTCAAGAGCAAGTCGTTTTGGTCGCTCTGGGGCTCGTGCTGAGCCCCACCGGTCGGGGGGATGTGCTGGTGGCTCCCCCAAAGCTGGGGTTTAACACCTTGAAGGGAGGAAGGTGGCAGTGCCCTGGGAGGCGGGCAGGGGGCTGCCCTCGCTGCCTGGCCGTGCGTGGGGAAGGCATCGCTCCTCTCTCTGCTTCTCCATAGAATCAGAGAATGGTTTGGGGTGGAAGGGACCTCAAAGATCATCTAGTTCCAACCCCCCTGCCATGGGCAGGGACACCTCCCACCAGAGCAGGTTGCTCAAGGCCACATCCAGCCTGGCCTTGAACACTTTCAGGGATGGGGCAGCGACAACTTCCCTGGGCAACCTGTTCCAGTGTTTCACCACCCTCATAGTAAAAAACTTCTTCCTGAGATCTAATCTGAATCTTCCTGATATCTAATCTGAATCTGCTCCACAGAGCTCTCTTTGACTACGACCGGACCCGGGACAGTTGTTTGCCCAGCCAGGGGCTCAGTTTCTCCTACGGGGACATCCTGCACGTCATCAACGCCTCCGACGATGAGTGGTGGCAAGCCAGGCTTGTCACACCCCACGGCGAGAGCGAGCAGATCGGGGTCATCCCCAGCAAGAAAAGGTGAGCGTCTGTCACACTCCAGCGTGGTGCCTCCTGGAGCTCCCCAGCCTCTGTGAGCCCTGCAGCCCTTGGGGGTCTTGCTCAGGGTGGGGTCTGCTCGTGGTGCCAGCCCACCTGCCCCTCCGTGGCTGTGAAGGGCACCCTGGTCGAAGCTGGAGCTGCATGTGGGTCTCCCTGGGGAGATGTTCTCCAAAGCTGGGTGAGACTCCAGGAGAGGAGGGGAGCGCTCAGCCCCTTCTGCGGTCCCCTGTGGGGTGGAGTCCCTGTGGCTCCGAGTGAGAGTGGAGTCACAGCAGTGACTGTGGGCTGCTCCTTGTGTCCTCTGACGACCTGCCCAGCCCTGTGAGCCAGGTCCCAGGAGATGGGAAGTCCTGGGGAGCAGAGGAGCTGGACGTCACTGCCTTCAGGCCTGCAGGGCCAGCCCCATCCATCTCTGTCCTCCATCCTCCCCTCCTGGGAAGGGTAGTTTGTCCCCTCTTATGCTCCTCCAGATGCTGGCCTTGGCCAAACCTTGGGTAGACGGCTCCACTTCCATCCCTCTCTGGGAAGGAGCTGCTCTTTGCCAATGGGACCACCACCCGAGGGTGCACGGAGCTGCCTGGGGAGCCAAGTGGGCAGCATGGAGGGCACATGTACAGGACTAGCAGCTCTTTCTCCCATTTACCTTCCAATCAGGGTGGAAAAGAAGGAGAGGGCACGGTTGAAAACGGTGAAGTTCCACGCCAGGACTGGCATGATTGAGTCCAACAGGGTAAGTGCTGAGGGGGGGGCTCAGTGAGGTGCCTGGAGGCAGTAGCTGAGGGCAGGGGCAGGATGAGCCCAGCAGCCAGAGCTCCTGGAGGGGCAGCTGGAGCAATCCCAGAGCAGAGAACAGCGCAACTGGATCTCCCCAGGCCCTCAGCTGCTCGGTGCAAATCCCGTGTGACTCTGCTGGGGGTGAGCAGAGGAGCCCGGGATGGTGTGAGAGCGCTGGGGAAGGCCCAGGAGCGGTGGGGGAGCAGAGCCTGTCCCACCACAGCCCGTGGCTGGGAGCAGGCACTGTGCAGGTGAAGGTGGGTGCCCTCCCCCGGAGCGCTTAGCGAGCAGACGAGGAAGGGAGAACAGCCTGGCTACCCCTGCAGAGCTGCTGATCGCCCCGTCAGCTTCCCAGCTTCCCTGCCACATGTTTTTTCTCCCATGCTTAATGTTTTTTTTTTCCTGCATTACAGTTTTCATGTAATCTCCATGATTTCATTTGAGGGTAACTGCCCTGACACGGCTCCTCATTGTCTCTTCATTTTAATTTTTCCCACATGCATTAAACGCCATTGTTTTTTCTGTCCTCCCTCCCATCTCCATGTTCTTCAGTCGATCAAAACGAAACGTAAAAAGAGTTTCCGCCTCTCTCGAAAGTTTCCATTTTACAAGAGCAAAGAGAACCTGGCCCAGGAGAACAGCGGACAGGAACGTAAGTAGCAGCTGGCCAGAGAGGGTGAGCGTGCCATCCTCCGGTCCCCTGCCTCTGGGGGACACGCTGGGCACGTGTCCATAGGCAGGGGTCCTGGCATCTGCCCGTGGTTGGGTCCGTGCTCCAGCCGTGCCAGCAGCTAGGGAGAAACCGCAGCGTGAAACGCAAGCAGCGGCTGTGGGCTGGTGCTCTCTTTCTGTCTCTCTCTCTCTCATGGTCAGTGTCTTCATCCTTTCATCCAGCTGTACACCCGCCTGTCCCCCTGCTCTGCCTCCCCCCTGCTCCCCCCGCTCTGCTGCGGGCTCTGCTCCCTCCCTCCTCCTGCCAAGGGCTGCTCCCCCTCGAAGCGAGGGGCTGCCACCTCCTGCAGAGTTTCTCCCGTCCCCGCCAGGGCTGAGGGGCTGGGGTGCTCCCAGCTGCACTCCCCGGCTCCCCAAAAGTGACTCGCAGCTACGGATTCCCATGAGTGCCCTTCCCGGGGGGGTTAAACCCACGGGGAAGCCGTGCCCTTGCTGGTGGAGGAGCTGCCCACCCGTGACTGAGGCACATCAGGTGGCATGGGGGCTCCCCAGCTCTCGCTTGGCAGCACCCTGGGGGCTCCCAGCGAAGGCAGGGGGGGCATTCAGCTTGTTGCCCCGTACCCTGAGGTGTCCAGCACTGGAGCTGCTCCCCAAACCCAACCCCTTCTCTGGGAAATGTCCCGACAGCCCTGCGGTCCTCGTGGCACAGGGAAGAGGAGGTGGGCAAGGCAGAGCCCTGTCTCTGCTCGGTGCCAGCGCAGTGAGCACGTCCCCTCCCCTGCCATGGCTCTCCTGGGCGTGATGCAGAGGATGGAGGTCGATGCTGGGCTGCTCTGGGGGCTGCCCTTGTCCCTCTGCTGCCCTTGTGCCAGGCTGGTGCCAGCTTCCAGTGAGCTTAGCCGCCAGCCTCTGCCCTCCGGTGCCAGGAGGGTATCTCTGGGGGTCCGGGGGTCTCTCTCGTAGTGCTGGGACATGGCTGGGCTCCAGTCAGCCCCGTGCTGGAGCTGAGGGCTCGCCAGCCCCGCAGCGCCGTGAGGCTTACGGCACGAGGACGGGGCAGGCGATGCTCTTTGCCAGCCGGTGGCACAGCCCTGCAGCTACCTCCCTGCCCGTGCTCTGCCACCCTCACCCCAGCTGGTGGTGGCCTGGGGGTCCTTCCCCCATCTTTCCACAGCCCATGTGGGCACTGGGGCGCGGGCAGGCGGGGAAAGGGGTGCCCTCCTGCCCTGTGTCAGGGGGCTGGCACTGCTGTGTCCCCCCCAGCATCACTGGGAAACGGCCTTGGCCCTGCTTCCAGCAGCTTGGGGGGTGCAATCGCTCGGTGCCAGTGGATGCTGTCGTGGCCACCTTCCCCGGGCCCAGGGTGGCCCTCGGGGGGGGCTCCTTTGGCAGAGAGGAGGAGCTCGGTGGGGGGAGGTCTCCGGCCGCACGAGGCGAGACGTCGGCATCGGGCCGAGGGGGTCAGCTCTGAAAACGGTTTAACCTCACTTGCAGTTGCAGCTCTGGGCCATTCTGCACTCCTGTCACTAATGCTGGTCTGGCTCTGTCTCCCCCCCCACCCCCCCCCCACCCCTCTGACTGCCCTCTCCCGCGCTCTCCTCCTCTCCCCTCTTCCCCCTTCTCGCTCTCTGTGAAATCAGGACTTCCCTGGGTTAAGTGACGATTATTATGGAGCAAAGAACCTGAGTAAGTGGAATTGCAACGCGCATCGTTCACTTTCCGTCGCTGGCATGCCTGGTGGTGCCTGGGGCAGGAACAGCCGGGGCAGCTGCGCTTCTCTGGGTGTGGGGAAAGAGGAATCCCCCCCCCTCATCTCCCCAGGCACTGCCCCTCTGCTGGGAAGGGGATGCCACCTCTGCCGGGGGAGGCTGTGGGGCTTGAGGTGCTGCTGCTGCACGTGGGGTGGACGGGGGAGTTTGCTTGGGGAGGTTGGCCGTGCCCAAAGTGTGCCCAGCTGTGGGCTGCCCCCCCTACACACACACACACACCCCCCCGGGGCGAGCTGCGCCTCCTCATCCTCCTCTTCCTCCTGCTTCTGGCTGGGCTGGCTGCTGGTTTAGCGCTCGGAGAATCGGAGCCGCTGCCAGTGCGGGTTGGGGGGGTGGCTGTGACCATGGCAGGTCTCCTCTGAGCGGGGCGGTGACAGCGTTTTGGGGCAGTGACAGCGTTTTGGGGCAATGACAGCGTTTTGGGGCAGTGAGAGCATTTTGGAGCGTTGCCACCTTCCTCTGGGGCACCGCATACCCAGAGCTGTGAAATATCGCTGGTGGGAGCCCCTTGGCCCTCCCAGCTGGGCACGAGCCCCCCGCCAAGCCCTACACACACACACACCCCCCGGTGTGGGGCAGATGGGGGGCAGGCAGCGGCCAGCAAGCCTCTGTGGGGCAGTCGCAGCACTGGGATCAGCCTGAGCCAGCAAAGCCCCGGACTCTGTCCCATCCTGTCGCTGTCTTGTCTCTGTGAGTCCCAGTCCCGTCCCCGGAGGCAGGCTCCCCTCTCCCCGTGCCAGCGTGGAGCTGTGCCCTCCCCCTGCCCCCCCGTGTGCATGCTGCACCCACTCCCCCCCACTGGCACCCCCATCCCCACGCACTCCACCTTCCCTCCCTTGGCACGGGGAGCTGGCACCTGCCTGGCAGCCCCATCCCAGCCTCCCTGCCTTCTCCTGGAGGAGCTGAGCATCCCCTTCCACATCCCTGGTCTCCCAGCAAAGGGCAAGAGATGCCACCCTGCCCGTTGGGTGCAGGCTCGTCCTGGCATGGGTTTTTTGGGAGGCTGCCCTGCCGGGGGTCAGCGGCGCTTGGTGACAGCCGGGTTGTCTCCGTGCCCTCTGCCCACGCTCCTTCTGAAGGGGTCTCTCTGGTTGCTTTTCAGAGGGCGTGACATCAAACACCAGTGACAGCGAGAGCAGTTCCAGTAAGTGCCTCTCGCCTGCTCTCCCACCCCCGTGCACGTGTGTGTGTGTGTGTGTACGTGTGCACACGTCTTGGCACTTCCATCTTGTCTGGTCCCGGTGGTGGTTCTGTTCGGAGGCTGGTCCTTCCTGCTGGTGACGCCGAGATGCTGCGGCCACCTCTCTCCGTGGGGCTGGGGGGGCAGGAGCCAGCCTGCCTGCTCCCCTGCCCTCCCCAGGCTGCAGGGCTCAGCTCCCGGGCTGGGTGGTGGGTTCCCACCCCGTGGTGGTCCCCCATCCTTGGTGCCTGCTGCGGGAAGCGATGGCTCTGTAGCACAGGTAGCTCCTGGAGCCCGAGCCTGCACCAGAGCACGGGGGTCCAGCTGCAACCCGTGCTCCCTTTATCCCCGGGCAAGTGTTCTCCATCCCCACAGCACGGCCCCGTGCCCGCAGGGAGGACGGGGTGTCCCAGCTGGGCCCCCGAGCCCGCAGCGGTGGGGAGGGAAGAGAGAAGGCTTGGCCTAGAGCTGGGATGTGAATCATTAACGGGGATGGAGGGCTGGTGGCTGTGTGCCCGTCACGCTCCACGTCCGTGGGAGCCTGGGGGTGCCCCCGGGGCTGCGGGCACAGAGGGGGCTGGGAAGCTGCTGCCAGCCCTCACCTGCCTCTCCCTGGCTCTCTTGCAGAAGGACAAGAGGACACCATCCTGTCGTACGAGCCCGTGACGCGGCAAGAAAGTAAGTCCTGATGCTGAGCTGCCCCGTGCCCGCTCCGGCGTGGGCACCCGTGTCCCCGGCACAGCCAGGGCCACCAGTGTCACCTCCCCCCTGCCTCTGCCCAGCCAGCACCGTGCCAGGCCAACGCGAGCGGGGTTTCTTGTCCGCTGCCGTGCAGCCGGGAGCCCAGCGCTCGCGGAGCCTCCCGGGGCTTTCCCTGCCCTCCATCACCCATTTCAATCAACAGAAAAGACGTGTGACCTGCTCTGCAGGACCAAAGAGAGGGATCTAGAGCTAAAAGTGAGCTGGGCTTTAGTCCCCAGCTGAGGACGGGGTTATCCCTCCCTGTCTGGGGCCAGACCCCTGCTGCAGAGCAGTCCCCCTGCCCTCAGCGTTTAGCCCTGCTTGATGCTCAGTCCTAGAACCATAGAATGGGCTGGAAGGGACCTTAAAGCCCACCCAGTGCCACCCCCTGCCCCGGGCAGTGATATCTCCCACCAGCCCAGGTTGCTCCAAGCCCTCTCCAACCTGGCCTTGAACCCCTCCAGGAATGGGGCTCAGTCCCTGCAGACCCTTTCCCAGGCTGACCAGGCCCAGCCTTGGTACTCTCTCCTTGCCAGGAGCTGAATTGAACTTTAAGGTTCCTGTGGCTCTGTGGCACCCCTGCCCAGCTGTCCCAGTTTTCTGGCTCCTGCCCCAAGCAAGGGAGCAGCTTTGCTGATCCATGACCCCTAGGGCCACGCAGATGGTTTGGGTCAGATGGGAAGGAGATGTTGGCCATGACTGGGAGGAGATAAACTCATAGGGAGGCGGCACCTTTGGGTGCCCGTGTGAGCAGGAGCACCCACTGCCACAGGGAAGGGACAGGTTGGTGCCAAAGGTGGCAGTGGGGACAGCTGCCCGCAGCACGGACGGGGTCTCAGGTGGTGGCTCTTGTTCACAGTTCACTATGCGAGGCCGGTGATCATCCTGGGGCCAACAAAGGACCGAATTAACGACGATCTCATCTCTGAATTCCCCCACAAGTTTGGTTCCTGTGTGCCACGTAAGTCCCAGCCGGTGCCCGGTGCCCTTGCTGGAGGGAGGGGGGGAGTGCTCTACTCACACGGTCTGACCCACAGCGTGGGGAGGGGGCTGGGAACACAGGTGGGTTTTCTGCCCCCCAGGAGATTTGGGGGGTGTATCACACCAGGTTTGCTTGTGAGACCCCCCCTGGAGCTCTGTGTCCAGCTCTGGAGTCCTCAGCACAGGAAGGACATGGTCCCTCCAGCGGAGGGACACGAGGATGCTCAGAGGGATGGAGCCCCTCTGCTGTGAGGACAGGCTGAGAGAGCTGGGGTTGTTCAGCCTGGAGAAGAGAAGGCTCCGGGGAGACCTTAGAGCCCCTTCCAATATCTGAAGGGGCTACAGGAGAGCTGGGGAGGGACTCTTTGTCAGGGAGTGCAGTGACAGGACAAGGGGGAAGGGTTTTAAATTGGAAGAGGGGAGATTGAGATGGGATACCAGGAGGAAATTCTTTGCTGTGAGGGTGGTGAGAGCCTGGCCCAGGTTGCCCAGAGAAGCTGTGGCTGCCCCATCCCTGGAGGGGTTCAAGGCCAGGCTGGATGGGGCTTGGAGCAACCTGGTCTGGTGGGAGGTGTCCCTGCCCAGGGCAGGGGGTGGCACTGCATGATCTGTAAGGTCCCTTCCAACCCAAACCATTCTGTGATGCCTGCTCTCCTCCAGACACCACCAGGCCCCGGCGTGAGAACGAGGTGGACGGACAGGACTACCACTTCGTGGTATCCCGCGAGCAGATGGAGAAGGACATCCAGGACAACAAGTTCATAGAGGCTGGGCAGTTCAACGACAATCTCTACGGGACCAGCATTCAGTCGGTGCGGGCAGTGGCAGAGAGGGTGAGTGTTGGGTGGCATTCCTGGGACTGGGACACATCCAGCCGGAGCCCAGATGTGTTCAGCAGTTCCCCTCCTCACCCCGTGTTGCTGCTGAAGGGCTGTAACCACATTAAGCAAGAGTGACTCGAGCCTGTCCTCCCTGAGGTGTCCTGCCAAGCCATGTGGCTGCTGTTCTCAGCCATGTTACTCCACCCCGGTGTCGCTCCTCTGTCAAGAGCCCGGTGCTGGTGGCACCAGCCTGGTGCTGAGGAGCTGGCAGGGCAGAGATGCCCTCCTCCTCTTCCATGGGAGCACTGGAGCGTACCCAGGGCTCCAAAACCCAGGGTGTTCAGAGAAAGATGCAGTCCCTTTGCACTGCTACTGCCCTGCCCTAAGCAGGAGGGAACATAAGGCCACTGGGAGCGGGTTTGTGTCTCAGAGGGGTGTCTCATCCCTCTGGCTCCTCTCTTGTGTCAGCACATCTGTATGAAGAAGCGGTTTCCCACCTGGGTGGACTGTGTGGGGAGGTCTGATCCCTGTCATCTCTTTTTCCAGGGGAAACACTGCATCCTGGACGTGTCTGGCAATGCTATCAAGAGGTTGCAGCAAGCACAGCTTTACCCCATTGCCATCTTCATCAAACCAAAATCCATCGAAGCTCTCATGTAAGTGCAGTGCCGTGTTCTGTGCCTCTCCAGGGTGAGCAGCTCTGGCGTGGTCAGGGGTTTGTCCGTCGGCTGCCTCTGCCCTAAAGCAACCTCCCCTGAGGAGGTTCTGAAAGCACCCCAGTGTTCCCAGTTTCCCCCAGTGTTCTGAAAGCAGGGGAGGTTGGTTGCTGCTGGTGCTGAACGTGTCCCTTGTTAAGAGGAGCTGGGCCCAGTGCTGTCCCTCCACATCTACCGCTGTGGTGCATCTGGGCTCCAGGGACTGCTCTTGAGGCCCTTCATTTGCCCCAAAGAGGACTATCCCTGGCCAATCTAAAAACACTCCCAAATGTGCCCCATGTCCCCTGCTCACCTGGGGCCCGTGTCCAGCCGGGCTCAGCGGTGGTGGATGGCAGTGGGTGGTGGATGGCAGCCGGGAGGTGGCTGAGCCAGGCCAGCCCTGGGGAGCAGAGAGGGGACATCTCCTGTGTGCCCCAGGGGGACCTTCTGCTCCTCCTGCTGCTCCCGGCCCTGGGCAGCTCAGGCTGGAAAGGACATTAAAGCTGAGCTTGCAGTTTTTCTAAGCAGCAGCAGAGAATGTGATCTGTGAGGAGATCCAACAGCTAGAGATGGACTCTCAGGTCAGAGGAGACCCTGCTGGCACCGAGGGGACTGGGAAAAGCCCTTCTCAAGCCAGAAGGGGTGGAACTGCTTATTTGGGTGCTCTATGAAGATGAGGGAACCTAGGCAAGGAGGGTGGTGGCAGGCTCTGAAAAAGCAGGGAGACTTCTGCAGTGGTCTTGAAAATTTTAGGGATTGCCTGGGTGCGAGTCCCCCTGCTGAGCTGTGGTGGGAGGGGTCGGGGGGTGGCGACGGGGACCGTTGGAAGTTGAGATGAAGTGTCAGGGCAGCAAAGAGCGAGTGGGGAAGGGTCCTGCCTTTGGTCCCAGGTCCTGCCTTTGGTCCCAGGTCCTGCCTTTGGTCCTGGGTCCTGCAGAGCTTCCATTCCTGGTGTGTGGAGGCTTCCCAGGCACCCCGGCTCCCTGGGCTATTTCTGCTTCTGTTCATTGCTAAGAAAAAGAAAGAGCCAAGTTCCTATTTATTTTTTTTTGTCCATGGCAGGGAGATGAACCGGAGGCAAACGTACGAACAGGCCAACAAGGTCTTTGACAAAGCCATGAAACTCGAGCAGGAGTTTGGAGAGTATTTTACAGGTGAGTGTTCTGAGCAGGATGGTATTTATCTGATTTATTTTCTTTCTCTGGCCGGCAGCTGTGACCCCTCCACCAGCACTGTCCTACTGCGGGGACATGGGAAAACGTCCAGCTTCATCAAAGCAGAAAAGAAAGGGCATTGGGCCAGCAGGGCCCTGCAAAGGGACTGCTCCAGGATGGGTGGATAAGAGTTAAACCAGCTCTAGAGAAGGAGACAAGTTGTCAGGCAGGATTTTGCGAGTTTGTGAAAGCTTATTGCCAACTTTAATAATAATAAAATAAAAAAAAAAAGACAGAAAAATTCCCCATCAGGGTAAGCACGGCGTGGGTTCAGGCTACAGGAAATAAAACTCCCTGTGGAGGGGAAAGGTTGAATGTTTTCAAAAAGAGAAGAGTGATTTTTTTCAAGAGGGAAGATGAAACATTAGTGACCTAAATGGTGGAGACTGTCCTGAGTTATTACAAAACGTCTCCCAAAAAAAGACTGGGAGTTTGGCTGGTTTCCTAAGTAGTCTTTGCTGACGAGCCAGTCAGGGGCTGTTGGCACGTTGTGCCCGCAGAGATGAGCTGCTCATGACACAGGCATCCTTTGTGCATTAAGGAACTAATGTTTGTAACATGATTAATTCTGGAAAAGCACAGGCAGGCGAAGAGGCAGAGAAGCTGGTCTTCCATCTTTCCTCCAGTGCAGTAACTGTTTCTTCTAAAGCTGAGGAGTGATAAGGCTGCCAAACTCTGTATTGCCACCCAACAGCTACCAGGAGAAATCCCAAACGTTTCCCAAAAAGGAATCTCAGCTGAGCAAACGTATGGGTGCAAACAGGGTGAAAGCTTTCCCCGGAGCTCCTGTCCCCGGCAGCGGTCCCAGAGCTGCTGGCTGCTCTTCCAGGAGGAGCCCAGAAGACACGTGCTGTCGTTTTGCCAGACCCTGGGGTCACGCCGTCGTGCGCTTGGACGGGTTTTGGGGTTTGCTGTTGACCGGGGGAAGGAATGCTCTTGGCTGAAACCTGTTGTTGAAAGAAACGGGCAAAGAGATGGTCGCTGGAGGGAGTTCTGTGCCAGGAACTTATCATGAGGGGAGGGAGATTGAAGTGCTGGAGCGTGTCCGGAGGAGAGCCCCCAAGCTGGTGAGGGGCCTGGAGAACAAGTCCTATGAGGAGAGGCTGAGGGAACTGGGCATGGTTAGTTTGGAGAAGAGGAGGCTGAGGGGAGACCTCATTGCCCTCTACAGCTCCCTGAAAGGAGGGTGTAGAGAGGCAGGGGTTGGCCTCTTCTCCCAAAGGACGAACGACAAGACCAGAGGAAATGGTCTGAAGTTGGGGCAGGGGAGATTTAGATTAGATATTAGAAAGAACTACTTTACTGAGAGAGTGGTCAGGCCCTGGAACAGCCTGCCCAGGGAGGTGGTGGAGTCACCATCCCTGGAGGGATTTAAGAAACGTGTAGACATGGCTCTTCAGGGCATGCTCTAGTGCCCAAGGTTATTGGTTTATGGTGAGGTGTTGAGTGTGGGGTTTAGTTGGTGGGTGCGGTGTTTTTGGTGGGCGTTTGGTGTGGTGTGTTTTTTATTCGTTTGGTGTTGTTTTTTGTTTTGTTTTGGTTTGGGTTTTTTTTGTGGTTGGACTCGATGGTCTCAGAGGTCCCTTCCAAGCACTAAGATTCTGTGATTCTGTGAGATGCTGGAGGATGGGCCAGGCTGAATGACCAGAGAGCTTTAGCCCTCCGTGTGTGTCATCCCCCGCTGATGTAGGACGCGCGGTGTCCTCACCGAGGAGGGGGAGCATCGCTGGTCTCTGGGCAAGGGTTACAGCTGGCAGTGCCAGCCCTGAGCTGCCCTTTTTGGAGGCTGTTGGTGCTGCCATTCCCACCCCACGGCAGAGGAAGGGGCAAACTCCAGGAGCCCTCAGCAGCCCACCGGAGGGGACGGACGGAGCTGGCACCCCGGGGCGGGTGCTGGGTACACACCACCCACAGCCTCCCGTTGGTGGTGATGGAGCCAGGGCCGGCTGCCCGCGGCCGTGCCAGCGTGACACAGCTTTGCAAAGCTGATTAGCTGTGTGGAACCCAACCAGCATCTCGCCAGGAGCTCTGCCAGCTCTTGATAATCCCCTCGGACACGCTGGGTTAACCCTCTGTGTCATCGCGCGCCCGCTACGGCTCCTGTGACACGGGTTGTCTCATTCAAGGCTCCAGGGAGACCTTAGAGCCCCTTCCAATATCTGAAGGGAGCTCCAGGAGAGCTGGGGAGGGACTCTTTGTCAGGGAGTGCAGTGACAGGACAAGGGGGAAGGGTTTTAAATTGGAAGAGGGGAGATTGAGATGGGATACCAGGAGGAAATTCTTTGGTGTGAGGGTGGTGAGGCACTGGCCCAGGTTGGCCAGAGAAGCTGTGGCTGCCCCATCCCTGGAGGGGTTCAAGGCCAGGCTGGATGGGGCTTGGAGCAACCTGGTCTGGTGGGAGGTGTCCCTGCCCAGGGCAGGGGGTTGGAATGTGATGATCTTCAAGGTCCCTTCCAACTCTAACCATTCTCTGATTCATTAATTGCTGGCCCCTTCGGTGCAGAGTGAAGGCCTTTCATTAATCGCTGGCCCCTTCGGTGCAGAGTGAAGGCCTTTCCTGTAGCTCCTGGTGGAGAAGGCGCCCTCCATGCCTGCCTGATGCTCAAGGTCTTGCTTGTTCTCTCCTCTTCCAGCCATCGTACAAGGAGATTCTCTTGAAGAGATTTACAGCAAAATCAAACAGATCATTGAGGACCAGTCCGGGCACTACATCTGGGTCCCGTCCCCAGAGAAACTCTGAAGATGTCCCCCACCTGCTTCCCTGTGAGCAGAAGATCTCCGAAGTCCCACCCCACCCAAGCCCTCTGCCCCAAGGAGGGGGGATACGAAAACTATTCCTGCCCCCTTTTTTTAGATCGTCGCAAAATTGAGTTTTCTAGTCCTGTTTCTTTTGTTGGGATGAACTCATTCATCACGTGACTGTTCCCACCGTTCCTGCATGGACCTTCCCACTGCTTCATTAGAGACAGATGAGAACCCATTCAAGGTCGTTTTTTATTAATAATTATTATTATTATTATTATTAACTAAACCAAGAATCAAGATGGGAGGAGGCGGCTAAGGACTAACGTAAGGAACGAGCGAGACGATGGACTCTGAGCACACGAGCTCGTGTCAGAGCTCCAGGGGCATTTTTTCCAAGTGTGACTGTCTGGCAGCTCTGAACAGCGCGACAGAAAGGCAGCAGAAAGCTTTTTATTTATCTGTATATGTAATTTATATATAATATAGAGAGAGATATTATATATATATTATATATATATATGTACGTGGACTAGGAAACCTGAGGGACCTCTCTTAAAAGGTATTGTATTATGGCAAGGATCTTTCAGTCTCTCTGTCCCGACGGCTGGGCGTAGGGAGTCCACTTGGGCATGAAGAGCTCAAAAACGGTACCAGGTGCTTGGGAAGTGTCTCCCAGGGGGGCAGCCTCCTGCCAGCCCCCCCGGGTCTGCCGGGCAGAGCAGGGACCCACCGTGGGTCCGGAGAAAGGCAGCAGCCCCCGGTGAGGCCGGGAGGCAGAGGCCAAGCAGGAGGCTGCAGAGCCAGAGAATGGATGATACTACATATTAAATTGCACATTGTTTTACATACCACCTTATGTGTTTGCATGAGAGGTTTCCTTTTGGTTCTATACTGAATGGGTATAAAATCCAGGTTTTTTTAAACTTATTTTTTAAGCTGGCTTAATTGTAAATAGAATGTAGATCTGTGGTGTTTAGTTAGGAAATACTCTCCCGGCCACATGGAGGAAATGTACTCGCTGTCCTGTGTTGCTGTGGGACACCTGGGACACTGGGCTGGCCCCCTACCCGTGGGGTGCAGGTGAAGTGACCCCTTCTGGCTCTGGCCTTCCCTCCGCCTCAGCCACGGGCAGGAGAAGCCCCCAGCTGTGCCTTGAAGGATGGACGCTCACGTTTTTCCAAATCAGTAACAGAATTGAAAAACTTCCTCCCTCTCTTCCCTCGATGCTCGAACCTCCCGGCTGCGCTGCGGGGCAGGAGGTGGTGGTGGCCGTCCCAGCACAGTGGGGACCTCGCCTGCTGCTCTTGGGTCCTTGGGGCTTGGGGTGGCTGCCCACCGACCTCTCTGCATCCATCCTCTCTCCGAAACGGGGCTCTGCTCTCTCTCCAGGTCACCCTAGAACATGGCAGCGGGTGCCCTGTGCCCGCAGGGGCAGGGGGGATGCCGAGCTGCCCCCCTGGGCCGCGCACGGGGTGACAGTTGGCCTTAAGCTGGGACGTTTCTGTCTCTGAGGAGGACACTTTGGCTTCCAGGCTTGAGTGGGGGCTCCTTCGCAGGAGCTCCCGTGGAGCTGGGGGGGAGCTGTGCAGCCCCTGTAAGGAGCCGTGGGTGCAAGAGCACTCCCACCTCACCCAGAGCTGCCGAAGGCCGTTTCTCAGACACGGTGCCAAGCACCAGCACAAAGAAGGTCACCCCACGAGCACCAGCAGGTAAGTCTTGGCCCAGCCTCCCTCGCCCTATTCTATAGGGATAAGTGAAGGCACCAGCCCCCTCTCCACAGTTATCAGTGTGTCGGTCGGAGCACGGGGGCCACGGCTCTCAGCGTGAAGGACAAGAGTGGTGAGACTGTGCAAGCCCCCTCTGGTGAGAAGGTTGTCTTCACTCGTCCTGCATCACACGGAGCCCCCCGGGGACCGAGCCGCCCCCCGGGACAGAAGGCAGTGGGGGGACGGTGCGGAGGGAGAGAGGTGGATCCTGCTGCTGGTGGGACTGACCCTAAAGGAGAGGACTTTGGCAACGGGTTCCTGGTGGGCAGCCAGCCCCTGGTCCTGCTCCAGCTGCTTAGGAACCCTCCCTGGAGAAGTGGAGTAAGTGAAACAAAAGTCCTTAAGACGCTACTCACACCGTCCCTGGCTTTTTTTTTCCTTCTTCTTCTTTTTTCTGGTTTTTCTTTCTTTCTTTTTTTTTTTTTTCCTAATGGCCTGTCTCCCTCTTATCGAGTCACATGGAGAAAAAGATGATGTACTCCATGGCATAGCTGACAGTATCGAATCGATCATGACAACACTAGTTGGTTACCAGTGTTTCTTCCAAGGAGACATATATTTTTAATAAACAGAGAGTTGCAAAGAACCCTGTCTGCGAGACCTTCTTGTAGAGCCCGCCCTTGTGCGCCGGGTTTTTTGATGCTGATCTTAGCAACTGTTGATCAAGTCCCTCCAGACAAACTTAAATGTTGATAGTGGTTTAAAAAAAAAAAAAAAATTTTTTTTTTAGCATGAGGTGGTCACTGAGAACTTGCCTAAAAGGAAAAGGAACTTAAAGGAAAGGAAGTGGGCTTATTTACAGCTGTAACCAGGCCACTTGAAGAGCTCTTTGTTGGGTTGTTGTACCACAGGTTGACACTGGCCTGATGACACCATAAACGTGTTGTGGGTCATGACTTGAATTGTGGGGAGTTTGCTTTGCAAATGCAGTTTATACACCGTGTTACATAATTGTTCCTGTATTTGCTATAAAGTAAATATATATTGCAGCTAATACAGGGCATCTTTTTACAGCTTAACATGCTCTTTAAACAGCAGAGAGAAGAAGAAAGAAGTTGTAAAGACAACTAGTGTCTTTCTTGGGTACCTTTAAGTAAGTGCAGAGAACAGAAGGGTTCCCTGGAAGACAGATGTTGTTAATGGTGCATCATTAACATTCCTGTCTGGATCTGCTTTGTCATTTACCTGGGCTAATTGAAAGGTGAGAGGGGTTTGGTTTTAAAATCTTCAATGCCTTTTTTTTCCTTTCAAACTGCACTCGAGAGAAGTGAGATTTCAAGGGAACAGGGGTGTTTGTGTCGAGCACGGTCAGTTTGCAGCCGGGTCATGGTTTATGAAGCTCATTGGACAAATAAAAGGGTTTAGAAAGTTCTCCACCTGCTGAGAGCCACAGTCTGGTGGTGGTGGTCACCCATAGAGTGCTGGAAGATCAACCAGTCCCTAAGCAGACCTGGTGGTAGTGTGACCACCCCCAGAAATCAAACTGTGACGGATTTGGAGTGAGGGAGCTGGTGATGGAGTAAAGCACCAGAGGAACATCATCCGCTCACGGCTTCCATGGCCACTGCCAGCCTTCTCTGTGCCCCCCGCAGCCAGAGCTCCAGTGGCTCCGCGGACACTCCTCCACAGACAACCCAGCATGTGCCACCATCATCATCATCATCTGCTCCGACAGAGAGAGGTGAAGGTTCCACCAGGGACCAGGATGTGGAGTTATGGTCTCAAATCATGCCACTCCTGGAAGGGGGAGACAACCACTGGAAGAGTAATCCTCCTGCACGGAGGGGTGTGAAGGGAAAGAAAAACTTCCCCTTGTGAAGCTTTTTTAAGGAGCTATTTGTCTCACTAAGGACAAATTGCTCTGCCTACCCCGGACCTTGGCAAAGTCCTTCTGGAGCATACAATAGCAGAGCATGGTCCTGTTAATGGTCCTGTGTCCCTGACAAGTGTAGGGGAGGGGGGTCTTTGCCCCCCCATGTCCTGCTACAGGCACGAAACTAATCTGCCCTAAGACACGGCGAGAAAATGAGACCATAAGCTGCTTGTGCCATAGAGAAACATGTCTGCTTCTGCCTGCAGCGCTGGTTAATTAACTGTCTTGGCCCTCGTTAAGCAGAGGAGCACAGGATCTGTGAGGCTACTGGAAGAGGGGTTTTAAAGGAATTTTCTCAAAACTTTTCTCCCTGTTGGTGCCTGATTTGAAGCCTCAGACATGGCTTTTTTGCTGAGGATGCCTGGCAGCATCAGGCTGTCGTCGTGGCACTAAAGCACCTGCTGTGAAGCAGGTAAAGTTATCATGGTCTTAAAGGTGTCTCTGTCCTTGAAGCATCCTTAGGTACCCCCTGACCTTCAGTGTTTATTTACATCTCTTGGCTTCAAAATGAGGGTCGTGTTTGACTTTAGGGGTTTATTTAACCCTAAGGAAAAAAACATGAAGTCGTTTGGGTCGGTCAGTGCAGCAGCGTTAATGGTGCAAGGACACAGGAGCAGGGTGGGACCAGCAGAGCCTTGTTGGGTCCACGCTCAGGTCACCACGAGGGTGATGGGGGACCCTCCTCCCTTAGTTCCAGTGCAGCCCCTCATGGAACGGTTTGGGTTGGAAGGGACCTTAAAGATCATCCAGCTCTAACCCCCCTGCCCTGGGCAGGGACACCTCCCACCACAACAGGTTGCTCCAAGCCCCATCCAGCCTGGCCTTGAACCCCTCCAGGGATGGGGCAGCCACAGCTTCTCTGGGCAACCTGGGCCAGGCTCTCACCACCCTCACACCAAAGAATTTCTTTCTGGTATCTCATCTCAATCTCCCCTCTTCCAATTTAAAACCCTTCCCCCTCCTCCTATGGCTCCCCTCCCTGATCCAGAGTCCCTCCCCATCTCTCCTGTAGCCCCTTTAGGGACTGGAAGGGGCTCCAAGGTCTCCCTGGAGCCTTCTCTTCTCCAGGCTGA
>NW_015094505.1:359536-366950 GCF_001431845.1 Calidris pugnax
TTTAGGCATTATTCAGAGATTTTTTTGTGTGTCCAGTATATTTGGTGTTTTTTTGGCATGCATCTACTGCGTGCAATTATTGGATGCTTTAATATGTTTTTAAGCTTCTAATGTGTGTTTGGCATTCTTTTTGGCATGAGTCTACCACGTGCTCTTTTTTGATGCGGTTTTTGGTCTGGCTTTTCAGTGTCTAAGGGGTTAAGGCCTTTCCATGATGTTTACACATCGTTTTAGTGTGGTGTGTTGTTTTGGTGGTGTGCTTTTTTAATTTTTATTTGGTTTTTGTTTGTTTGTTTTAGCATCCAGCCTGTGGTTTTGGGTTTTGTATGCACTGTGCATCATGGTGTTTAATGTCCAGCCTGTTTGGCATTTTTTTGAATGCATCTACAAAGTGCTGTTTTCTTTTTTTTGGACAAGGTTTCTTGTGTGGATTCTGCATGGTTTTTTGGTGCAAGTTTTGGTTCCTAAGGCACGTTTGGCATTGCTGCATTGCTGTTTTGAGTGTTCATGTCCAGCATGTTTGGTAGTTTTTTGGCATGTGTCTCCCATGTGCTCTTTTTTTTTTTTGGCATGGATTTTGCACCTGTTTTTGGAATTTTTTTTTCCATTTCTGAGGTGTTGCTGCAGGGTTCTTTTCCATTCCCATAGTGTTTCTAAGATGTTTTGGTACATTTTAAAACATACAACACATATGGCATTTTTTTGGTTTGCATCTATGGCGTGCTTTTAAGTGTGTTTAGCACCCAGTGTGTTTGGCTTTTTTTTGTTTTTGCATCCTGCTACCATGTGTTTGTTGTGTGATATTTTTTTTTGTCTTTCTATATTGTTTTAGTGATTTTACTGTTCAGTATGCTTGGCGTTTTTTGCCATGCATGTAGAGCATGCTTTTGTGTGCATTTGCTTGTGCTTTTCATGCACTGTGCCTGTTTGCTATGTTTATTGCCATGCATGTTTTTGCACTTTTTTCCATGTGTTGTGCACATTTTAGCATCCAGCCAGTGTTTGGTGTATTTTGGCATGCATCTAGTGCTGTTTTTTGCAGGTTTTCTATATGTAGCAATTTTAGCAGCATTGGGCATGCATCCGATGAATACTTTTCCATGTTTTTTGCTGTTGCACATCCAGTGTTTGTTTTGCATTTTTTGACATATATCTATTGCATGCTTTTACATGTTTTTTCCTCTGTGTCATGATTTTAGCATGTCTTAGCATTCAGTATACTTTTGGTGGTTTTGGCATGTGTTGACTAGTGCAAAACTATTTTTAGCATTTTTGCATCTGTTTGGCATAAGCTCTTTTTGTCCTTTATTGGACAAAAGGGGTGGGTTTTTTGTGGTTGTGTGTGTTTTTTTTTTTGTTTTTTTTTCCCCCGCCCGCCCTCCCCTCCCTCCCCGCCATTATTCCATTTTTCTCTTGTTGATAATGAACTGAATGGGTATAAAATCCAGGTTTTTTTAAACTTATTTTTTAAGCTGGCTTAATTGTAAATAGAATGTAGATCTGTGGTGTTTAGTTAGGAAATACTCTCCCGGCCACATGGAGGAAATGTACTCGCTGTCCTGTGTTGCTGTGGGACACCTGGGACACTGGGCTGGCCCCCTACCCGTGGGGTGCAGGTGAAGTGACCCCTTCTGGCTCTGGCCTTCCCTCCGCCTCAGCCACGGGCAGGAGAAGCCCCCAGCTGTGCCTTGAAGGATGGACGCTCACATTTTGCCAAATCAGTAACAGAATTGAAAAACTTCCTCCCTCGATGCTCGAACCTCCCGGCTGCGCTGCGGGGCAGGAGGTGGTGGTGGCCGTCCCAGCACAGTGGGGACCTCGCCTGCTGCTCTTGGGTCCTGGGGCTTGGGGTGGCTGCCCACCGACCTCTCTGCATCCATCCTCTCTCCGAAACGGGGCTCTGCTCTCTCTCCAGGTCACCCTAGAACATGGCAGCGGGTGCCCTGTGCCCGCAGGGGCAGGGGGGATGCCGAGCTGCCCCCCTGGGCCGCGCACGGGGTGACAGTTGGCCTTAAGCTGGGACGTTTCTGTCTCTGAGGAGGACACTTTGGCTTCCAGGCTTGAGTGGGGGCTCCTTCGCAGGAGCTCCCGTGGAGCTGGGGGGGAGCTGTGCAGCCCCTGTAAGGAGCCGTGGGTGCAAGAGCACTCCCACCTCACCCAGAGCTGCCGAAGGCCGTTTCTCAGACACGGTGCCAAGCACCAGCACAAAGAAGGTCACCCCACGAGCACCAGCAGGTAAGTCTTGGCCCAGCCTCCCTCGCCCTATTCTATAGGGATAAGTGAAGGCACCAGCCCCCTCTCCACAGTTATCAGCGTGTCGGTTGGAGCACGGGGGCCATGAAGGACAAGAGTGGTGAGACTGTGCAAGCCCCCTCTGGTGAGAAGGTTGTCTTCACTCGTCCTGCATCACACGGAGCCCCCCGGGGACCGAGCCGCCCCCCGGGACAGAAGGCAGTGGGGGGACGGTGCGGAGGGAGAGAGGTGGATCCTGCTGCTGGTGGGACTGACCCTAAAGGAGAGGACTTTGGCAACGGGTTCCTGGTGGGCAGCCAGCCCCTGGTCCTGCTCCAGCTGCTTAGGAACCCTCCCTGGAGAAGTGGAGTAAGTGAAACAAAAGTCCTTAAGACGCTACTCACACCGTCCCTGGCTTTTTTTTTCCTTCTTCTTCTTTTTTCTGGTTTTTCTTTCTTTCTTTTTTTTTTTTTTCCTAATGGCCTGTCTCCCTCTTATCGAGTCACATGGAGAAAAAGATGATGTACTCCATGGCATAGCTGACAGTATCGAATCGATCATGACAACACTAGTTGGTTACCAGTGTTTCTTCCAAGGAGACATATATTTTTAATAAACAGAGAGTTGCAAAGAACCCTGTCTGCGAGACCTTCTTGTAGAGCCCGCCCTTGTGCGCCGGGTTTTTTGATGCTGATCTTAGCAACTGTTGATCAAGTCCCTCCAGACAAACTTAAATGTTGATAGTGGTTTAAAAAAAAAAAAAAAATGTTTTTTTTAGCATGAGGTGGTCACTGAGAACTTGCCTAAAAGGAAAAGGAACTTAAAGGAAAGGAAGTGGGCTTATTTACAGCTGTAACCAGGCCACTTGAAGAGCTCTTTGTTGGGTTGTTGTACCACAGGTTGACACTGGCCTGATGACACCATAAACGTGTTGTGGGTCATGACTTGAATTGTGGGGAGTTTGCTTTGCAAATGCAGTTTATACACCGTGTTACATAATTGTTCCTGTATTTGCTATAAAGTAAATATATATTGCAGCTAATACAGGGCATCTTTTTACAGCTTAACATGCTCTTTAAACAGCAGAGAGAAGAAGAAAGAAGTTGTAAAGACAACTAGTGTCTTTCTTGGGTACCTTTAAGTAAGTGCAGAGAACAGAAGGGTTCCCTGGAAGACAGATGTTGTTAATGGTGCATCATTAACATTCCTGTCTGGATCTGCTTTGTCATTTACCTGGGCTAATTGAAAGGTGAGAGGGGTTTGGTTTTAAAATCTTCAATGCCTTTTTTTTCCTTTCAAACTGCACTCGAGAGAAGTGAGATTTCAAGGGAACAGGGGTGTTTGTGTCGAGCACGGTCAGTTTGCAGCCGGGTCATGGTTTATGAAGCTCATTGGACAAATAAAAGGGTTTAGAAAGTTCTCCACCTGCTGAGAGCCACAGTCTGGTGGTGGTGGTCACCCATAGAGTGCTGGAAGATCAACCAGTCCCTAAGCAGACCTGGTGGTAGTGTGACCACCCCCAGAAATCAAACTGTGACGGATTTGGAGTGAGGGAGCTGGTGATGGAGTAAAGCACCAGAGGAACATCATCCGCTCACGGCTTCCATGGCCACTGCCAGCCTTCTCTGTGCCCCCCGCAGCCAGAGCTCCAGTGGCTCCGCGGACACTCCTCCACAGACAACCCAGCATGTGCCACCATCATCATCATCATCTGCTCCGACAGAGAGAGGTGAAGGTTCCACCAGGGACCAGGATGTGGAGTTATGGTCTCAAATCATGCCACTCCTGGAAGGGGGAGACAACCACTGGAAGAGTAATCCTCCTGCACGGAGGGGTGTGAAGGGAAAGAAAAACTTCCCCTTGTGAAGCTTTTTTAAGGAGCTATTTGTCTCACTAAGGACAAATTGCTCTGCCTACCCCGGACCTTGGCAAAGTCCTTCTGGAGCATACAATAGCAGAGCATGGTCCTGTTAATGGTCCTGTGTCCCTGACAAGTGTAGGGGAGGGGGGTCTTTGCCCCCCCATGTCCTGCTACAGGCACGAAACTAATCTGCCCTAAGACACGGCGAGAAAATGAGACCATAAGCTGCTTGTGCCATAGAGAAACATGTCTGCTTCTGCCTGCAGCGCTGGTTAATTAACTGTCTTGGCCCTCGTTAAGCAGAGGAGCACAGGATCTGTGAGGCTACTGGAAGAGGGGTTTTAAAGGAATTTTCTCAAAACTTTTCTCCCTGTTGGTGCCTGATTTGAAGCCTCAGACATGGCTTTTTTGCTGAGGATGCCTGGCAGCATCAGGCTGTCGTCGTGGCACTAAAGCACCTGCTGTGAAGCAGGTAAAGTTATCATGGTCTTAAAGGTGTCTCTGTCCTTGAAGCATCCTTAGGTACCCCCTGACCTTCAGTGTTTATTTACATCTCTTGGCTTCAAAATGAGGGTCGTGTTTGACTTTAGGGGTTTATTTAACCCTAAGGAAAAAAACATGAAGTCGTTTGGGTCGGTCAGTGCAGCAGCGTTAATGGTGCAAGGACACAGGAGCAGGGTGGGACCAGCAGAGCCAGGTGCTTGGCAGCATCAGGCTGTCATCGTGGCACTAAAGGACCTGCTGTGAAGCAGGTAAAGGTATCACCGTGTTAAAGGTGTCTCTTTCCTTGAAGAATCCTTAGGTACCCCCTGACCTTCAGTGTTGATTTACATTTCTTGGGTGCAAGGACACAGGAGCAGGGTGGGACCAGCAGAGCCTTGTTGGGTCCACGCTCAGGTCACCACGAGGGTGATGGGGGACCCTCCTCCCTTAGTTCCAGTGCAGCCCCTCATGGAACGGTTTGGGTTGGAAGGGACCTTAAAGATCATCCAGCTCTAACCCCCCTGCCCTGGGCAGGGACACCTCCCACCAGGGGGGGGGGGGGGGGGGGGGGGGGGGGGGGGGGGGGGGGGGGGGGGGGTGTCTCCCCAGAGGGGCAGAATCCCCCCCTCACCCTTGCTGGCCAGCTCAGCTGCTGGCTACTTGCCAAAAGCTTCTGCCCAATCCTCTAATGAGCTTCAGCCCTCTTCCCATTACCTTGATTTCTAATTACTGTGATGACTTCAATTCTAAGTGCTGGCGGCCAGACCGACCCCTCTTCCTTCCTGCCTCTGCAGAAGGTTCGGTGCAGCCGCCGCGGGGAGGAAGCTCTTCTGGGGCTGTGGGGTGGGGGGCAGCCCGAGGGGCACCCCAAGCTCAGAGCTGCTGGGGAGCCAGTGCCCCCCACTGCGGGGGGCAGACGGGGCTCCGGGGGGCAGCAGCTCTGGCTCCATCGTCTCTGCCTGACCCCACTCCCAGACTCTTCTCAGAATGGACTTTTTATTTTAATTATTTTTTTCCTGGGCAGGTTCCCTGCAGCCGTGTTTCTCGTGGCCCAGTGGCAAAAATACCCTCTCCCTGGCCCCATTCTCCAAGTCCCGTTGTGTCTCCCATGTGCCCCCAGCCTGCTCTGCTCCCCAGGCAGCTCAGAAATTCTCCAAAAAGACAAGGTGTAAAATCCAGGCTGGGGGAAGGGGGGGAAATTGTGAACTACAGCCCTGGAAGGGGGAGCTCTGCATTCACACAGCAAGTGTCCAGCCCCCCCTGCAGCTCCTCCGATTAAAAAAATAAGACCAGGTGAGGAATGTGCAGAACTGATTAATCCCCCCCCCAGGTCAGCTGTTTCTGGCTTTAAAAGACCCATCCACAGCTCAGGGCCAGACCCAGCCGAAACGATGATTTCTATCCCACAGTCACCCTTCGCTGGGCTGTTGAGCTATAAAGCAACGTTCAGCCCAGTGAATGATTAAAAAAACAAAAAAGACCGGGTGAGGAATGCGCAGCACTGATTATTTCTTTTTCCCCCAGGTCAGCTGTTTCTGGCTTTAAAAGGTTTATATATCCCACAGTCACCCTTCGCTGGGCTACTGAGCTATAAAGCAACGTTCAGCCCAGTGAAACGAACAAGTTGGCTGATGATACCAAACTGGGAGGACTGGCCAGCACTCCAGAGGGCTGTGCCACCATCCAGTGTGGCCTGGACAGGCTGGAGAGCTGGGCAGAGGAGAACCTAATGAGGTTCAACAAGGGCAAGTGTAGGGTCCTGCACCTGGGGAGGAAGAACCCCAGGCACCAGTACAGGTTGGGGGCAAGGCTGGGTGCAGCCGCCGTGGGGAGGAAGCTCTTCTGGGGCTGTGGGGTGGGGGCAGCCCGAGGGGCACCCCAAGCTCAGAGCTGCTGAGAGCCAGTGCTCCCCACTGCGGGGGGCAGACGGGGCTCCGGGGTCCGACCCCACTCCCAGACTCTTCTCAGAATGGACTTTTTATTTTAATTTTTTTTCTGGGTAAGTTCCCTGCAGCCGTGTTTCTCGTGGCCCAGTGGCAAAAATACCCTCTCCCTGGCCCCATTCTCCAAGTCCCGTTGTGTCTCCCATGTGCCCCCAGCCTGCTCTGCTCCCCAGGCAGCTCAGAAATTCTCCAAAAAGACAAGGTGTAAAATCCAGGCTGGGGGAAGGGGGGGAAATTGTGAACTACAGCCCTGGAAGGGGGAGCTCTGCATTCACACAGCAAGTGTCCAGCCCCCCCTGCAGCTCCTCCCGGGTGCTCCTCAGGGAGCTCTGCTGTGATGCCACCCTCTGGAGCAACCAACCCATCCACAGCTCAGGGCCAGACCCAGCCGAAACGATGCTGCAACAAACCAGTGATTGATTAAAAAAACAAAAAAGACCGGGTGAGGAATGCGCAGCACTGATTATTTCTTTTTCCCCCAGGTCAGCTGTTTCTGGCTTTAAAAGATTTCTATCCCACAGTCACCCTTCGCTGGGCTGTTGAGCTATAAAGCAACGTTCAGCCCAGTGAAATGAACAAGTTTGCTGATGATACCAAACTGGGAAGACTGGCCAGCACTCCAGAGGGCTGTGTCACCATCCAGTGTGGCCTGGACAGGCTGGAGAGCTGGGCAGAGGAGAACCTCATGAGGTTCAACAAGGGCAAGAAGATCTTGGGTCCTGCACCTGGGGAGGAAGAACCCCAGGCACCAGTACAGGTTAGGGATGGACCTGCTGGAAAGCACTACTGAGGAGAAAGATCTGGGCTGCATAGGAAAGAGTGTGGCCAGCAGGTCGAGGGAGGTCATTCTCCCTCTCTACTCTGCACTGGTGAGGCCACAACTGGAATACTGTGT
>NW_015094505.1:366985-415407 GCF_001431845.1 Calidris pugnax
GACAGGGAACTGCTGGAGAGAGTCCAGCGTAGGGCAACAGAGATGCTGGAGGGATTGGAGCATCTCCCTGATGAGGAAAGGCTGAGAGAGCTGGGGCTCTTGAGCCTGGAGAAGAGAAGGCTGAGGGGAGACCTTATCAATGCTGACAAGTGTCCAAAGGGTGGGTTGGAGGAGGATGGAGCCGGACTCTTTTCAGTGGTTCCCAGTGAGAGGACGAGGGGCAACGGGCACAAGCTGGACCATGGGAAGTTCCACTGGGATGTGAGGAAGAACTTGTTTGGGGTGAGGGTGGCAGAGCCCTGGCAGAGGCTGCCCAGGGAGGGTGTGGAGTCCCCTTCTCTGGAGATCTTCAAGCCCCGCCTGGATGCTCCTGAGTGATGTGCTCTGGGCAGCCCTGCTTTGGCAGGGGAGTTGGACTGGATGGTCTTTAGAGGTCCCTTCCAACTCTGACAATTCTGTGACTCCATGAACACAGGACCAGCCTGCACCCACCCTTGGAAACTCCTGTGAAGCAGGGTGACACACACCCTGCCCTGGGGAGCGGTCACTGGAGATCCAGCTAATGAAGGTCTGGTTGAACCAGGAGAGGAACTCTCACCCTACATAAATCCTACGGTCGATGCTAAGCCTGGAATAAAACGTACAATGCAAAAATGTGCCGAGAGGAGGCGAGAAGCCCCATCAGCAGAGTCTGCAGCGGGTCTGAGCTGGAGTCCTTGGTGAAGTCTGCAGCATAAAAGAAGTCAAACTGAGCATCTCCAAGGAAAAAATTCAAACAATTCTGGCTGGAGGCAGGAACACATTCAGTGCTTGCTGCCTTCTCTGGCGGTGTGTAACCACTGCTGCATTCCTGGGCAGACACAGCCTTCTCCTCTGGCCCAGTGTGACACCTCCACCTGCTGTGTGTGTGCGCGTCGGAGCAGAGAATGCTAATTAAAGCCCTCCTGGCAGGGCCCAGGGAGGTGCCACAGGCAGCAATGGACACCTGTGGCACTGGGTACAGCACACAGCCCCAAAACTGACTCCACAAGGACCCCAGGTGGCATTCAGGGCCTGGCTTTATACAGGTCCTTATGTGTTCCTTAGTGAGAACCAGGGAGGTGCCACAGGCAGCAATGGGCACCTGTGGCACCGGGTACAGCCCCGCGGGGTGTGAGCCAGCACACAGCCCCAAAACTGACTCCACAAGGACCCCAGGTGGCATTCAGGGCCTGGCTTTATACAGGTCCTTATGTGTTCCTTAGTGAGAGAGCGGCGCACAGAGACCCCAGCTACACCTGAGCCCACCAAGGGGGGATTTTATCCTCAGCAGCACCATCCTCCTGCCTGTGTCTCACAGGAGCCCTCAGCAGCAGCAGCAGCCCGGGGGACGTGTCTGGGTACCAGCAGGGAAGGTTGGTGGGAGCAGCACCCCTGTACCACCTCAGCCTGGCAAAGGCAGCCCCTGGGGCAGCCCTCAGGAGTAAGGACACGTGTGTAACCTCCCGGGGAACACAGTTATTTTCGCTTTCATCTCTGCATCCTGCTGCACTGTCCCCACAAAGGCACCTTCCTCTTCCTGCCCGCACACAGCTGCAGCCAGCGGAGCCTGCAGGGCAGCCAGGCACTGCCAGCAACAGGGCACGGCTCGGGCAGCACCCACAGCAGCACCCAGTGCCCACTGCAGCACCCAGTGCCCACTGCAACACCCTGCCATCACACCCAGTGCCCACTGCAGCACCCAGTGCCCACTGCAGCACCCTGCCATCACACCCAGTGCCCACTGCAGCACCCAGTGCCCACTGCAGCACCCTGCCATCACACCCAGTGCCCACTGCAGCACCCAGTGCCCACCACAGCACCCAGTGCCCACTGCAGCACCCTGCCATCACACCCAGCACCCACTGCAGCACCCAGTGCCCACTGCAGCACCCTGCCATCACACCCAGTGCCCACTGCAGCACCCAGTGCCCACCACAGCACCCAGTGCCCACTGCAGCACCCTGCCATCACACCCAGCACCCACTGCAGCACCCAGTGCCCACTGCAGCACCCGATGCCCACCACAGCACACAGTGCCCACTGCAGCACCCTGCCATCACACCCACTACCCACTACAGCACCCAGTGCCCAACACAGCACCCAGTGCCCAATGCAGCACCCTGCCATAACACCCAGTACCCACTGCAGCACCCAGTGCCCACTGCAGCAACCTGCCATCACACCCAGCGCCCCGCCATAGCACCCAACACCCTGCCATCAATCCCAAGACCCTGCCATCACACCCAACACCCTGCCATAGCACCCAACACCCTGCCATCACACCCAGCCATCACACCCAACACCCTGCCATCACACCCAACACCCTGCCATAGCACCCAACACCCTGCCACCACACCCAACACCCTGCCATCACACCCAGCACCCTGCCATGGCACCCAGCTCACTGCCATAGCACCCAACACCCTGCCATCACACCCAGCTCACTGCCATCACACCTAGAACCGTGCCATCACACCCAGCACCCACTGCAGCAAGCACACCCAACACAGCACCCAGCACCCTGCCATCACACCCAGCACCCTGCCATCACACCCAGCACCCTGCCATCACACCCAGCACCCTGCCATCACACCCAGCACCCTGCCATCACACCCAACACCCTGCCATCACACCCAGCTCACTGCCATCACACCTAGAACCGTGCCATCACACCCAGCACCCACTGCAGCAAGCACACCCAACACAGCACCCAGCACCCTGCCATCACACCCAACACCCTGCCATCACACCCAGCACCCTGCCATAGCACCCAACACCCTACCAGCGCCCTGCCATCACACCCAGCACCCTGCCATCACACCCAGCACCCTGCCATCCCATCCCTCTTCACTCCAGCTGCACTAAGCTCCCTCCACTCACCACCCGGTGCTTTCCTGCAGATTTGGGGGATCCCCTGCCGAGCTGTTGTGCCATCCCATCCCTCTTCAGTCCAGCTGCAGTAAGATCCCCCCACTCACCACCCGGTGCTTTCGTGCAGATTTGGGGGATCCCCTGCCGAGCTGTGACTGGGGGGTGACAGCAGTACCCAGTACCCAGCTTTAGCTTTTCCCGTGAGCTAAGTAGTACCTGCTCTTTCTTACTCTAACTACACCGTGAAACTGGCAAACAGCTCTGACTTCTTGTCCATGCTGAAATGGACTGAAAATTAAACATTCTGATAAATATTTATGTAGCAAGACAGCTGTGACACCCAGAGGAGATGCCTGGTCTTGGAATACTTTTATTGTTCTCAGTGCCACTTACTACTAGAATCAGCTTTTTAAACCAAACTCTTACACAACAGCAGATAAATACTTAACTTTTTCATGAGATGTATTTCTGTTCTATAGCTCCAGAGAATGAAAAATATTCCCGAGAGCAAAACAATGACATCTATGCAATAAACATTTCCTAAAAAGTACATAACTTAATTGCCAACAAGAAGAAGATCCTGGTTTCTTTTCCACTGCTCCCGTGTCCCCGTGCCTTCGCAGAGCTATCGGCCTCTTTCATTCAGCAGAACTTTTCCAAAAGAGGCTCCTGTCCCCCTTTTTTTGCAGTGTGGCTGTCATTATTCTTCTTTGGGAAGAAACCCTTTTGCTCTGTCCAATTTGTCCAGAACCTCACTATAAAGACCAATCATCTGGAGAATATAAGCATCGTAGTTGTCAACAAGGATGGATAAAGTTCTATCATTCAACTCGATAATACAACAAAGTGACAGGGAACAGAAGCATGGAAATAGGTGGGAGACAACCACCAGCTTCTAAAACTAGAATTTCAGATTGATGTAAAGATTTTTGGCAGAGATGTAAATACAGTGGTTTAAGAACAAAATATCCCAACCTAACAACAGCGGGTTTATTCATACTGCCAGAAAGCACAGTTTGGAGCTGAGTCTTACAGCAGTGAATAAACCTATCCCCGGAATCACCCAATGGCTGAGGTTGGGAGGGAGTGATCTCAATTCTTCTAGTCTTAACTGATGCACTTAAAATAATATAAAAGTTGCAACCAGCTCTCGATTGCCCAGCACAAGGGAAGGCGTGATGCCTGCGTACAGCAGGGCTGCATTTGTGCCAAAAAACTGCAGAGAGAAGCTTGTAACAGAGTAAGAAAAAGTGTTGTTGCTTTCTACAGGGGTACCAGCCCTGGAATTTCTCCCTCACAGCAAATGGCTCAGCTACGCCGGGAAAGATGGGCTTTAATGGTTTCATTCACATCAGCTCAAACCCTGTTGATAAGACTTCAGATCCTACTAGAAACCAAGCCTGAAAGGGTTCAGACAAGAGCTGATTTCAGTAATTTCAAGAGCTGATTTCAGCTGATTTCATGCTTTGACTACACCTTTGCTGTACTCAAAGTATGGGCCCATTTAGAGGGCTCTCCCATAACCACAAATTCAAGTTTATTTCCAGTCAGCCATTTACACCCTCCTTCCAGTAAAAAGAGACTACATGACCCCTCCTGATGGCTATCAAAACTTTTTTGGCCTCACTTTGAAAAAATGTTTTAGCATCAAGCTCCCCCAAAATATTTAGGTAGCACGCTTCTCCCAAACTCTTTAAAGATCACCTGCGGTGGTTTCTTCACCCAGATCCTTATCTCAAATTCAGACCAGACATCCAATCCCACACCCTCAAATCCACCTGCCTACACTTACGTGGCCTTCATAGCTTTTCTTCAGAGATCCTAAGTGATTGAGGAAACGCATTCCTAATCCACACCACTGCTCAGCTTCCTTGTATTTCCCAACGGTATACTGAAATATTCCTGTATTCCAGGCTCTTGTCAACAACCAAAGGATCTCCATCTCTGGGTAAGCATCCTGGAGTAGCAAACAAGAAGCAGCAGCTCATCAGAAAACAGACTCTCACTTTAACCATGACAAACCAAACATTCATTAGAGTTTAGAGTGGGAAAGCAGCTGGGTTTCTTTATTTTTTCTCCTAAGCAAAGGGCAATTCCTTCAGAGCCATCCTGTACTTCACAGTTCATCTGCACTACTGTCAAACAGCTTCTTTCCAACAGTCAGTCACGTTGCAATTACCTAGGGGTAGGTCAGTAAAATACAACTCCAGGGGACTGGGAATGATGCCGGAGTGGAAGTGTGCTTTCCAACAGTGCTGAGGTACTCTCCAGCTCCCCCAAACCCTACTGAATAGCAGGGCAGTTGCTCACTGCAGATGAGATGAACAGTTCTTATGTCTTCAGAATAGCCCCAATGGCTTGTCAGAGTGCAAGCTGCCCTTACACCTGCAGAACAGAGGCCAGAGTACCCAACGATACTTCGAACCTGGTGGGGAACCGATTCAGTTGGGGAAAGCAAGGACAAGCAATTATTTATTTGCCATTCAAACGCTCAAGGGGACTCCTTTTCCCTCTTTGAGAGATACTTCTCATCCTAAGTAAAAGGGCCCAGGGTGATCTTCTGAAATGCAGCATGCATTTCTGAACAGGAGGTATAAACCATGAGCGGTGTACCAGCTCTCTAACTGATAATGTGCTGATGTGATGCCCTAATATCCTTCTCCTGGCATGGTACCACTGGTACCTGGTGTCATGAGCAAGATGGCAAAAGGCAGTTTTCTAGCACTGTGAAACTTTGCTGTTATGAACATCAGTTCCACATTAAATCTCATTTGTATCCCTCAACAAGAACATTAGCAAAGTTATTGATGACAACTTCAGTGAAAGGCAGGTACAGATCATCGAGTTCCAACCCCCCTGCCCTGGGCAGGGACACCTCCCACCAGACCAGGTTGCTCCAAGCCCCATCCAGCCTGGCCTTGAACCCCTCCAGGGATGGGGCAGCCACAGCTTCTCTGGGCAACCTGGGCCAGGCTCTCACCACCCTCACAGTGAAGAATTTCTTCCTGAGATCTCATCTAAATCTCCCCTCTTCCAATTTAAAACCGTTCCCCCTTGTCCTGTCACTGCACTCCCTGACAAAGAGTCCCTCCCCAGCTCTCCTGGAGCTCCCTTCAGATATTGGAAGGGGCTCTAAGGTCTCCCCGGAGCCTTCTCTTCTCCAGGCTGAACACCCCCAGCTCTCTCAGCCTGTCCTCACAGCAGAGGGGCTCCATCCCTCTGAGCATCTTCCTGGCCTCTGCTGGACCCGTTCCAACAGGTCCATGTCCTTCCTGTGCTGAGGACTCCAGAGCTGGACACAGAGCTCCAGGTGGGGTCTCACCAGAGCAGAGCAGAGGGGCAGAATCACCTCCCGCGACCTCCTGGCCACACTTCTCTTGATGCAGCCCAGGATGGGGTTGGCTCTCTGGGCTGCCAGAGCACACTGCTGGCTTGTGTTGAGCTACTCGTGTTGACCTGGTGAGGGGTCTGGAGAACAAGTCCTATGAGGAGAGGCTGTGTGAACAGAGCATGGTTAGTTTGGAGAAGAGGAGGCTGAGGGGAGACCTCATTGCCCTCTATAACTTCCTGAAAGGAGCATGGAGAGAGGTGGGGGTTGGCCTCTTCTCCCAAGGGAATCATGACAGGAGCAGAGGAAATGGTCTGAAGTTGGGGCAGGGGAGGGTTAGATTAGATCTTGGGGAGAATGACTTTGCTGAGAGGGTGGTCAGGCCCTGGAACAGCCTGCCCAGGGAGGTGGTGGAGTCACCATCCCTGGAGGGATTTAAGAAACGTGTAGACGTGGCATTTCAGGGCATGCTCTAGTGCCTGAGATCATTGGGTTGGATGTTTTGTTTTGTGGTCTTTTTGTGTGTTTGTTGGTGGTTTTTTTGGTTGTTTGGTTGTTTGTTTATGGAAGGTTTTTTTGGGTTTTTGTGTGTGTGTATGGTGATGATCTCAAAGTTCCCTTCCAACCACGAATATTCTGTGTTTCTGTGATTCTCATCCACGAGCACTCCCAAGTCTTCTCCTCAGGGCTGCTTTCTAGCCATTCTCCACCCAGCCTGTATTTGTGCCTGGGATTGCCATGTCCCAGGTACAGAACCCTGATGAAATTCTAATTCTGTACATTTTGAAATTCTAATTCTGTGAACTGCCTTCACTGTACAGCATTATGCTCCGGGCCTAAAAGGAGAAGCAGAAATGCTTCCTGAAAGAAAGATTTTACTCTCCATATACCTGTCCTCACAGAAACAAGCCACAGGTACCGACAACACGGGAATCTAGTCCTAGGTCATCTGGAAAAAATAGTAATGGAGTATGTTCCCAAACATATTTAACAAAACAGAGCTGAGAAAAAAGCAAGACTGGCATCCAAATTTTAGCTGGCTTTAAACTGATCTGGAGAAGCAAACTGCCTTTAAAAATCCATATTCAGTGTAAGAATTTAGAAAGCAGCAGGAGCAAAGATGGATTTTCTAGCTCAACATGTTTCTAAAGTAAGTGCCAAGGCACTTAAAATTTGGCCTTAAATGTCTCTAAAAACACCTTTGTAAAATCCAGGGAAATTCATAATTCAGTCGTAACTATCTTTTCTGTATCTGCGGGAAAGGAACAGAAGATGAGTGAGCAGGACTGTCAACACACTCCAGTGACTCGCCCGTGGGGTGCTGCTAAGCACATACATCACACTGTTGTTTAGTCTTATGTGCTCAACAAGCAGAACATCTGCACTGAGATAACACCGGCCCGGGATGGACTCAGGGACACCTTATCGAGCGCGCCCAGATTCCTGCCCTGCTGCTGAACATCAAAGCACAGCAGAAAACTGCCTGCTGGAATCCTTGAAATACGGGGCAGAGCAGCAAGTGGGAGCTCTTGCTCTATCATTCCCTTGCTAACAAGGGCTCTGTCGCTAATAAGAACTCTCTCCTGCTCCCCAGGTGCCTGCAGCCCCTGCTTGCACACCTCTGCCCAGGTGCTGCTTTGGAGATTCCCAGATCCACGAGGCATCAAGATTAAATTTGTTCTTTGCCTTTCATCCATGGTTTTGTGGTTGTTCCTGCATCCCACCTGCGTCAGCTCACACAGTATCTTTTACTGAATGAGTCTTAACTGCTCCAAATCCAACACTATATAATGTTCAGTCTACTAATTATTCTCAGTCTGATGAGAACCTTTTTGGCACCACCTCCCAATCTCTTGTTTTCCTGTTCAACTTACTGTGCTGCTGACTATGCTCAGAGCATCTTCAAAGTAGCCCCACACCTCCCGCAGCACACAGGCGTCCAAGTCCGTTAATCCAGTCGGCAAAGAAAGATTAATCAAACTGTGTAAGCATTTGCTGAGAATTGAAAGACAGCAAAAGAGGAAATATTAAATACTGGGTGCACAACCAGCTACTTCTTAGTATCAGCAGCACACTAACTTACATCCCCAGGATTGTCAGACATCTCCACCTTGGTGCTTACTACACTCATATTCCTATAGCAGAAACAAACATTTTCCTGGCATCGGATCTCATTCATACAAACCACGCAAAAAGAGAGCCAAGAGCAACAGGCACTTCATTATTTTCATTGCTGGGCTCTAAAGCAACACAGAAGAAAAGACATCATATTTTCTAGGGTGCTACACAAGACAGTAAGGACAAAGTACCTTTTCTAACTTCACCAACAAGAAAGGAGCAGTCAGCATCCTTGGAAAATTGGTAACAAAGGAACAAACACAGGCTTTCTGGAAACAGGTCTTTCTTTCTCAGTGTGAAGTGAGAAAGGTGATATTAACAGTTGCCTTTTCCCAGTGGTTACTGCAATGAACTCAGCAAAAAGGGAAAAAATCCTTCATGGGGTTCAAGTGAGAGAGGAGGACACACGCCAGGTTGTATTTAAGATTCCATAAGGTAAAGATGTTACAGTGCCAGTTACCCAGCACAATAAATCACATATGTACTATGGTATCGCATCACTAACTTACAACTCATGGCTTTCTTCTCAGCCCTTCATTTCCCTTCACTTCATTGTCTTTGAAATACCCAGCTTGCTACTGCAGGGTAACGTTTGAAACGAACACCTTCCTCACAAGAAACAGCCAGAGACCTCTTCTGGATCCTATTTTCATTTTCCTTCCTCGATAGAATCATCGATTGGAAATGGGACTGTTTCAGCAAACAGCCCAACTGAACAAATTGCCTCTAACACTTCCATCAGACAGTCACACTTGAGGGGTACGCTAGTTGGCCAGCAAGAAGCCAAACCTCGCACATAAGGTAAAATCCACTTTTTTCAAATTGCAGGCTTTATTCCCTGGCAGTATTTCCAGTCCCAGGCTCACGGCAAAGCTACGTGATGACACTAACCTAAACTTCTCAGCATCAATGACACTCTGCTTTCTGTGAAGGTTTAGTGCACTCTTGAGAGCTTTCTTACACAGCACAGGATACCGAGCTGGAGATTCCATTGCTAACGCTTAAAAGCAAAAGAAAACAGAGAAGAAAGAAATGACTAGAGCCAGACTTTAATCTCATTGGTCACTAAAATAAACTACAACATGTTGCCAGATCCCTTGTGATAAAGAACTGAAAAAAAAATTTGCTTAAAGCCTGGGTGCCTGGGCTGGTCACACACTAGTGCTTGGCTACTGCTTTCTGACTGTGCACCTCGTCGCTGAGGACTACAAGGCAGAAGCAGAGCAGATTTCATCATTCACAAGTACTCTCACTGCTGTTTGCTTCTGGTGCAGTAACTCAAAAACATTGGGCAGAAGGAGGTGGGTGTCTAAAGTTTTTGTCTCCTTGAATGTGAACATTTGGATGGAAAAATGGGCAGGAGCAGGATGTCAGTATGGTGCTTCCAAGCCCTGGTGTGTTATGCCCTCAAGATAAGGGAGGGAGGGAGGTGTTTACCCAATCCTACAGAATCCTCTCCAAAGATTTGCCAGGGTACCTTCTAAATTTTACTCACCTTCCTTGGATCCCCCCCTAGATTCTCAAGGAGGCATGACTAGAACTTTGTGATGAAAGTACGGTACAATGTAGAGAAGTTTTATTTCAAAATGAACTACACTAACTTTAACTTGAAATTGCACATCTATCCAAAGTCCACATCCTGAAACTTCTGTACTGGGGGCACGAATCAGCTGGGATCATTCTCTGGCCTTTGCCAGTTTGGAGCCTGTAAAAGTTTATCTGAATTCTCTTTTCCAGACTCATAACCTATACAAATGTCTCAGAGGCTAGAAATGGAAGGATGGAGCAAATTTCTGGTTCATCATCCACATAATACAGGATTTCAAAAGACAGATCTCCTAATGCTGCTGATATCCTAAGCATCTTTGCCTCAGGACAAAATATATATGGCTAGACCCATTTTCTGCCTGCTGCATAATATATGGTAATCCTGGTCACCCAAATGAACAGGAAGAGCAACAAAGGCTGTTTTTCATTACTTGAACAACTATGAAAGTACAAATGCAGTCCTTACATGCAATGATTTCTAGCGTCTTGACCTCTATTTGTGGTTGCTCCCATACTGACTCCATAAGCTTGTGGAGTGTTGGATCATTCAGCTTGGATCTTGCTTCAAATTCATAAAGCAGCAACAAAGTCTCTGTTGGGTCCTTAGCAAAATCTCCTGCAGAAGACACAGAATTGCCTGTATGTAATGATTCCTTGCCTTAAAGCTACATGGTACACCATAAGGTTTAAATTTTCTTTCTAACGGGCAGGAAAACAGTTACTCAGATCTAACAGTAGAGCAAGTGGAACTATGAAGTGGTCTTGGACAGAAAGCTCAGATGTCCAAATGTACAAAGCACAACCCCACCAACCATCAGGCCTCTCTCCCCGCCAAAAAAAAAAAAAAAAAGATCTGGATTGTCTGTAATTGTCTAAATTCATGCAATGCTCCTGGGCAAGGTAATAGCCACTACAGAAGCTGTTTTCACTGGATTGCCTGTAATTGTCTAAATTCGTGCAATGCTCCTGGGTAAGGTAATAGCCACTACAGAAGCTGTTTTCATAGACAGGTAAAAGAGGTAACAGAAGGCCACCACTCAGAAGGTCAACATATGACAGAAGTTATCATCAGCTTCAGATTTTTTCTACTGAACTTGCCCCCTTTCTAGGAGAAAAGCCCTCAGGTAATCCTTAAACACAGAAGAAGGGTGCTAGGAAGGTGTAAATCTGATACAAACACTAAACAATCCTTTACTGAACTATCACAAAGACCTTTGTTTTTCCATCTAAAATACACTCTCAGCTTTCTCCAGAGCAACAGACTTGTCCATACATTGGCCAAGGTCTAGTGAAGATATAACGGAAGCACCAGGCTACCATTCCACAAACCTCTGCAGGAGAAACTCCAATATGTCCCTGTCCTGAGAGGTAAACCAGTGTTGGAGTCCCCTCTCTACAAACACATACAGAACTGTCAGTGTTGGTACAAGTTCTGTGTGAAGATTAGGACTTGAGTACTTTTGTCTGTAATTGTCTAAATTCATGCAATGCTCCTGGGCAAGGTAATAGCCACTACAGAAGCTGTTTTCATAGACAGGTAAAAGAGGTAACAGAAGGCCACCACTCAGAAGGTCAACATATGACAGAAGTTAGCATCAGCTTCAGATTTTTTCTACTGAACTTGCCCCCTTTCTAGGAGAAAAGCCCTCAGGAAATCCTTAAACACAGAAGAAGGGTGGGAGAAAAGTAGAACTGCTAGGAAGGTGTAAATCTGATACAAACACTAAACAATCCTTTACTGAACTATCACAAAGACCTTTGGTTTTCCATCTAAAATACACTCTCAGCTTTCTCCAGAGCATCAGACTTGTCCATACATTGGCCAAGGTCTAGTGAAGATATAACGGAAGCATAATCCTTAAACACAGAAGAAGGGTGCTAGGAAGGTGTAAATCTGATACAAACACTAAACAATCCTTTACTGAACTATCACAAAGACCTTTGGTTTTCCATCTAAAATACACTCTCAGCTTTCTCCAGAGCATCAGACTTGTCCATACATTGGCCAAGGTCTAGTGAAGATATAACGGAAGCACCAGGCTATCATTCCACAGCAGGAATCATCGTTCTCTGCAGGAGAAACTCCAATATGTCCCTGTCCTGAGATACTAGTATCTGAATAAAAGAGTTGAACAATATTGCAAAGGAAAATTAAAAATAAAAGAAAAAAGGAAAAAACCCAACAGTGTTTTGAAACATTCTCCATTTTACCCCAGCAGGGTGACGTACATGGCAATTAAACACACAATTCTGATTAGCAAATGGGTGAGTCATCTAAAGATGATCGAATTATTTATGTACGAGAATCTCACCCAATTCAATGTTTACATTCCACAGTGACTTTGCAGATTTCTAATTTATTCCCTAGGACATGTTTTTGTAGCCTCCACGTTGTTTATTCTGTGAGAGAGACTGCTGCCTTGGAGAGGTCACCGCAGACTCCACTCACTCCTGTCACTACGTGTGACCTCTCCCTCCGTCACTACTCTGGATTAAAGCACAGCTGCCCTGGGAGGATGTGAGCAAAAGCCCATCATGGAACATGGCTTCTCTTACTGATTTCAACTGTTTTCTCTTCTGTGCACCCTGGCAGAAGCGAGAATTTGAAAAATCGCTTCAACCTGTTACACTACGCTTATATTTTTATTTATAGACAGCAAATGCACTGACTTTTTAAAGAAAACAGTGTAACAAAGACTAATAAATGAGGATCTAGGGACACGCTACGGATCGTGCTTAGGACAGCTCCAGGGGAGCTGTATTGCCCACCAGGAAACACATCGCTGAAATTCCTCTAAGAGAGGGTGCTGCTATGATTCTTTGCTGATATAAATCAATTAAAATTCACTTAAGTCAATAGAACTAGTTTACGGAACTCCAACATTTCCAATTGTCTGGAAAGCACTAGGTGCATTGATTCTAATTAACTGTAAAAGGTTTCTGTGCATATATTCTCAATATCCTGTTCTGAGTGAAATGACTAAGACTTCAAAATCAAAATAAAAAAATGCTACACTGCTACATCCAGAATGAATTAACAGAGCAATGCCCTACCTGTTTAGAAGGTGTTGCTTCTTGTCTCCCCATTTCCAGATCAACTGCAGCTGCCATTAACAGGCATGTCTTCTGGGCAATTAGAACAGCTTTGTCAGAGGGACAAAACTGGGACAACTGACACCAAAAATAGGAAAAGGTAATGAGAATTCTGCCCATATATAGCAATTTTCTCATGAACAGATGGTTGCTGAGTCTATTCTATGACACTTCTACTAATCAGTCATGAATAGTATATATTCAAATTGCAATTTTCCTTGTACAATTACACAAGAAGATTACTCAAAGGGTAAACCAGTGTTGGAGTCCCCTCTCTACAAACACATACAGAACTGTCAGTGTTGGTACAAGTTCTGCATGAAGATTAGGACTTGAGTACTTAACATGCTTCTATTCATGATACAGTCTCCAAACATCAGAATCCATTTCATTTAGAAAGTTCTCATTGAAGTCTACGTTTCTTACAACATTTTTAAGTGACAGACTATAAAGTATAACAATAATGCTCACTTTTTGTATTATAAGTCCATCTCCTCCTGACAAAAGCGCTCCATCTTCAGAGCATACAGGCATGTCTGCTCAGAGACACCTGATCCTTGGATGTAAATTCTAACAGAACTAGACAGATGGCAATATTCCTCAATCAGAGATAGAACTAGCAAGAGTACGTACCTTGAAAGACAATAGGAAAAAATCCCTCATCTTTTCAGGGTAGTCCCTGAACTGTACAGCTAAGTTCCAAGCTAACAAAGAAATAAAAAAATGGAGACTATAATAAAAATCTTCAACCTTACGGGTATGCCCATCTAATCTCTAGTAATAGGCAGTTCACATTCCACAATCCACTTTCTTCATCAAAACATCATCAACAGCTTGTTTACTAACAGCAAGAAATACCATTATTAATGATTTGTTAAAATAGCTTATTCATGCTTTCACGTTTGGTCTTAATCATTCCATCACAACCAAATATCTGTTCTACCACATAACCCTACCCACAAGGGCATGAATTGGAAGAAGCATTTTCTTAAGTTAGTAAACAAAACTAGTATCTGAATAAAAGAGTTGAACAATATTGCAAAGGAAAATTAAAAATAAAAGAAAAAAGGAAAAAACCCAACAGTGTTTTGAAACATTCTCCATTTTACCCCAGCAGGGTGACGTACATGGCAATTAAACACACAATTCTGATTAGCAAATGGGTGAGTCATCTAAAGATGATCGAATTATTTATGTACGAGAATCTCACCCAATTCAATGTTTACATTCCACAGTGACTTTGCAGATTTCTAATTTATTCCCTAGGACATGTTTTTGTAGCCTCCACGTTGTTTATTCTGTGAGAGAGACTGCTGCCTTGGAGAGGTCACCGCAGACTCCACTCACTCCTGTCACTACGTGTGACCTCTCCCTCCGTCACTACTCTGGATTAAAGCACAGCTGCCCTGGGAGGATGTGAGCAAAAGCCCATCATGGAACATGGCTTCTCTTACTGATTTCAACTGTTTTCTCTTCTGTGCACCCTGGCAGAAGCGAGAATTTGAAAAATCGCTTCAACCTGTTACACTACGCTTATATTTTTATTTATAGACAGCAAATGCACTGACTTTTTAAAGAAAACAGTGTAACAAAGACTAATAAATGAGGATCTAGGGACACGCTACGGATCGTGCTTAGGACAGCTCCAGGGGAGCTGTATTGCCCACCAGGAAACACATAATCTCTGATAACGTTTGCTGTGTAGATTTCATACCCTGTAGTTCGAGGCAAATCAGTTTGGGCCCCTCACTACAGGAAGGACATTGAGGTGCTGGAGCGTGTCCAGAGGAGAGCCACCAAGCTGGGGAGGGGTCTGGAGAACAAGTCCTATGAGGAGAGGCTGAGGGAACTGGGCATGTTTAGTTTGGAGAAGAGGAGGCTGAGGGGAGACCTCATTGCCCTCTACAGCTCCCTGAAAGGAGGGTGGAGAGAGGCAGGTGTTGGCCTCTTCTCCCAAAGGATGAACGACAAGACCAGAGGAAATGGTCTGAAGTTGCGGCAGGGGAGATTTAGATTAGATATTAGAAAGAATTACTTTACTGAGAGGGTGGTCAGGCACTGGAACAGCCTGCCCAGGGAGGTGGTGGAGTCACCATCCCTGGAGGGATTTAAGAAACGTGTAGACATGGCTCTTCAGGACATGCTCTAGTGCCCAAGGTTATTGGTTTATGGCGAGGTGTTGAGTGTGGGGTTTAGTTGGTGGGTGCGGTGTTTTTGGTGGGCGTTTGGTGTGGTGTGGTTTTTTTGGGCTTTTTTGTTGTTTGTGTTTTGTTTTTTTTTTTTGTGGTTGGACTCGATGATCTCAGAGGTCCCTTCCAACCACTAAGATTCTGTGATTCTGTGATTCTGTGATTTAAGGGACTAATGAAGACAGTCTATCTGGGTGGCAGAGGTAAGCTCATCCTGCACCCATCAAACCCATACATTCATCTGAACATCCTAATTCTCATTTTACCTACAGAAGGATATGCAGGATCAGCAGTAAGGGTTTTTATTGCTCTTAGCAGCACTTTTTTTTCCAGACATTGAATTAACCATTATTCTTCCTATTTGCTTGATCTTAAATTTTACTTCTGTAACAGTCTTGGTAGTGAAGGGCTAACTAAGAGAAAAATGAACTCTAGACACGTACAACAATTCCTGTGGTGAAGAGAATACTATATCAACTATCCCATCACTCAAACAGACCTTGTGTCATTATTTGTCTTGACAACTGACTTAAAATATGAGCCGTATCAGATAGTTTCAGAAGAGAGAAAATGCAGCAGGAGAACTTCAAGACTATTTAAGGCAGCAACTGCCAAAGATGCCAAGCTTTATAAATCTACTACCTCTTTAAACACTTCTTTCTTCCTTAAGGTCTGGCTAACTGGAGGTGGAGAGGATTCAGTTTAGATTTTTAGAGTGTAACCTACCAACTTTTCTAAACCAGTGTGCATCAAGGATCCTCATGTCCCCTGTAAACTTCTCTTCTGTGAAAGACGCAGCAAGTTTCTTGTGAGCTGCAGAAAATGAGTTGTTCAATGCGTAAGTAACACTTTCTGAGCAGAATGAAAATATTTCAAAGTCTAATAACTGCACTACAAAACAGAGGTTTCCAAAACTCCTGTATAATTCCCAATGAAGAGTTAATTCTAACAAGTCCTGAGATAATCAACCCCTTCGGATTTTAAGGATGGAAAATTAAAAAGGGAAGAAGTCTTTCTAAGTTATCTTGCCTTCAGTGCAAAAAAGGCAAAGAGAATCCCAAATCCAGGCCATATAATGAACCTTTCATTCTGAAATTCTAAGGGGGGGGGGAAAAAAAGCAAGTAAATTTCTTGACAAAAGTTAAATACTAACGCACCTTACAATGGAAACTCTAGAGTGTCCCAAACCTGTAAGGGAAAAGAAACTAGACACAGGCTGGTCTAGGAATGCCTAATGGAATTTTTATACCTATAAACTACCAAAAAAGTGAAACATGCATCCTCTAGGCTAACAGTCACCCAGCATCTCACCTGTCAGCTGAAAGCACACCAGCCTCCAGTAATGTCTGATCTAAATTGACATAGAATAGTCAGGGAACAGAGGATGGGTCTTGGCACTTCAAAATACGGTGGCAGGATTTCTGTACTCTGAAATGCTTTACATGGGAAGAGCCTGGTATGACTATTAAAACAGTGCAAGAGCAACTCCACTCTAGAGCAAAAACCTCGGAGTTTCTCAAAATTTAAGACAACAGTCACAACTTCACTCTGGAAAGTTCCATACTTGACAGCACCTATACAATAAAAAGTCTGCAATGACATACAAAAAACAGTAGTTGGCTTTGCCAATTCTTTTATCCTATTGCCATATATCAACACTCTTCAGCTGAGACAGCAATTCCATATCCCCTGTATTTTTCATCAATACAGTGACTAAATCTAAGAGTTACATGTGCTGAACAGACACACTTTGTAGCTTACCTGTTAATTTCAGAACTTTCCATATCTCTTTGCATGCCTGGAGATGTTCAAGGGCCTGAGTCAAAAGCTCTGTCTATTTTACAAAATTTAAAAAGTTATTTTTGTCACATTTTTAAAAGTGAAAGGAATATACATGTCACAACTAACAGGATCTTTATACGTAACTATAAAATAAATTAAGAATCAGCCTAATCAGTACATCATCTACACCAGATACTGGCTTTGGGTTGTGGTTTTTTTTTCCTCTCTCTTTTTCAAAGACCTCCACATCTCAAACAAAGCCTCTTCACACTCACCCTTCCATTGGTCCAGAAAGAACCATACAGGTTCCTATAGGACATCATTTATTTTAGCTCCCAAGCAAAAAGTGGTGCTATTGAGACTGACAAACCACTAAATCCCACAACACAAATTGCTGTGCATTGCTCTCCACAAAAATAAGTTGCTACAACGATCACCGTACAGCAGACTTCCGTACTCCCTTCATAACCACCACACATTTCCTTTACTCTTCTTACCACAGCTAGTACAATACCCCCAAAAAAGGATGTATGCATAAAGAGCAAAAAAAATTGTGAGCTTTATCACAACCATACTGGTAACTACTTTCAGCAACAGTATAATTCTAAAGGAGCAGTAATTATCTGCCTGACTGACCAATGTTTAGCAGCAGACTCCTCACATGATATATAAGGCAGGCTGAAATTCCTCTAAGAGAGGGTGCTGCTATGATTCTTTGCTGATATAAATCAATTAAAATTCACTTAAGTCAATAGAACTAGTTTACAGAACTCCAACATTTCCAATTGTCTGGAAAGCACTAGGTGCATTGATTCTAATTAACTGTAAAAGGTTTCTGTGCATATATTCTCAATATCCTGTTCTGAGTGAAACGACTAAGACTTCAAAATCAAAAGAAAAAAATGCTACACTGCTACATGCATAATGAATTAACAGAGCAATGCCCTACCTGTTTAGAAGGTGTTGCTTCTTGTCTCCCCATTTCCAGATCAACTGCAGCTGCCATTAACAGGCATGTCTTCTGGGCAATTAGAACAGCTTTGTCAGAGGGACAAAACTGGGACAACTGACACCAAAAATAGGAAAAGGTAATGAGAATTCTGCCCATATATAGCAATTTTCTCATGAACAGATGGTTGCTGAGTCTATTCTATGACACTTCTACTGATCAGTCATGAATAGTATATATTCAAATTGCAATTTTCCTTGTACAATTACACAAGAAGATTACTCAAAGGGTAAACCAGTGTTGGAGTCCCCTCTCTACAAACACATACAGAACTGTCAGTGTTGGTACAAGTTCTGCATGAAGATTAGGACTTGAGTACTTAACATGCTTCTATTCATGATACAGTCTCCAAACATCAGAATCCATTTCATTTAGAAAGTTCTCATTGAAGTCTACGTTTCTTACAACATTTTTAAGTGACAGACTATAAAGTATAACAATAATGCTCACTTTTTGTATTATAAGTCCATCTCCTCCTGACAAAAGCGCTCCATCTTCAGAGCATACAGGCATGTCTGCTCAGAGACACCTGATCCTTGGATGTAAATTCTAACAGAACTAGACAGATGGCAATATTCCTCAATCAGAGATAGAACTAGCAAGAGTACGTACCTTGAAAGACAATAGGAAAAAATCCCTCATCTTTTCAGGGTAGTCCCTGAACTGTACAGCTAAGTTCCAAGCTAACAAAGAAATAAAAAAATGGAGACTATAATAAAAATCTTCAACCTTACGGGTATGCCCATCTAATCTCTAGTAATAGGCAGTTCACATTCCACAATCCACTTTCTTCATCAAAACATCATCAACAGCTTGTTTACTAACAGCAAGAAATACCATTATTAATGATTTGTTAAAATAGCTTATTCATGCTTTCACGTTTGGTCTTAATCATTCCATCACAACCAAATATCTGTTCTACCACATAACCCTACCCACAAGGGCATGAATTGGAAGAAGCATTTTCTTAAGTTAGTAAACAAAACTAGTATCTGAATAAAAGAGTTGAACAATATTGCAAAGGAAAATTAAAAATAAAAGAAAAAAGGAAAAAACCCAACAGTGTTTTGAAACATTCTCCATTTTACCCCAGCAGGGTGACGTACATGGCAATTAAACACACAATTCTGATTAGCAAATGGGTGAGTCATCTAAAGATGATCGAATTATTTATGTACGAGAATCTCACCCAATTCAATGTTTACATTCCACAGTGACTTTGCAGATTTCTAATTTATTCCCTAGGACATGTTTTTGTAGCCTCCACGTTGTTTATTCTGTGAGAGAGACTGCTGCCTTGGAGAGGTCACCGCAGACTCCACTCACTCCTGTCACTACGTGTGACCTCTCCCTCCGTCACTACTCTGGATTAAAGCACAGCTGCCCTGGGAGGATGTGAGCAAAAGCCCATCATGGAACATGGCTTCTCTTACTGATTTCAACTGTTTTCTCTTCTGTGCACCCTGGCAGAAGCGAGAATTTGAAAAATCGCTTCAACCTGTTACACTACGCTTATATTTTTATTTATAGACAGCAAATGCACTGACTTTTTAAAGAAAACAGTGTAACAAAGACTAATAAATGAGGATCTAGGGACACGCTACGGATCGTGCTTAGGACAGCTCCAGGGGAGCTGTATTGCCCACCAGGAAACACATAATCTCTGATAACGTTTGCTGTGTAGATTTCATACCCTGTAGTTCGAGGCAAATCAGTTTGGGCCCCTCACTACAGGAAGGACATTGAGGTGCTGGAGCGTGTCCAGAGGAGAGCCACCAAGCTGGGGAGGGGTCTGGAGAACAAGTCCTATGAGGAGAGGCTGAGGGAACTGGGCATGTTTAGTTTGGAGAAGAGGAGGCTGAGGGGAGACCTCATTGCCCTCTACAGCTCCCTGAAAGGAGGGTGGAGAGAGGCAGGTGTTGGCCTCTTCTCCCAAAGGATGAACGACAAGACCAGAGGAAATGGTCTGAAGTTGCGGCAGGGGAGATTTAGATTAGATATTAGAAAGAATTACTTTACTGAGAGGGTGGTCAGGCACTGGAACAGCCTGCCCAGGGAGGTGGTGGAGTCACCATCCCTGGAGGGATTTAAGAAACGTGTAGACATGGCTCTTCAGGACATGCTCTAGTGCCCAAGGTTATTGGTTTATGGCGAGGTGTTGAGTGTGGGGTTTAGTTGGTGGGTGCGGTGTTTTTGGTGGGCGTTTGGTGTGGTGTGGTTTTTTTGGGCTTTTTTGTTGTTTGTGTTTTGTTTTTTTTTTTTGTGGTTGGACTCGATGATCTCAGAGGTCCCTTCCAACCACTAAGATTCTGTGATTCTGTGATTCTGTGATTTAAGGGACTAATGAAGACAGTCTATCTGGGTGGCAGAGGTAAGCTCATCCTGCACCCATCAAACCCATACATTCATCTGAACATCTTAATTCTCATTTTACCTACAGAAGAATATGCAGGATCAGCACTAAGGGTTTTTATTGCTCTTAGCAGCACTTTTTTTTCCAGACATTGAATTGACCATTATTCTTCCTATTTGCTTGATCTTAAATTTTACTTCTGTAACAGTCTTGGTAGTGAAGGGCTAACTAAGAGAAAAATGAACTCTAGACACGTACAACAATTCCTGTGGTGAAGAGAATACTATATCAACTATCCCATCACTCAAACAGACCTTGTGTCATTATTTGTCTTGACAACTGACTTAAAATATGAGCCGTATCAGATAGTTTCAGAAGAGAGAAAATGCAGCAGGAGAACTTCAAGACTATTTAAGGCAGCAACTCCCAAAGATGCCAAGCTTTATAAATCCACTACCTCTTTAAACACTTCTTTCTTCCTTAAGGTCTGGCTAACTGGAGGTGGAGAGGATTCAGTTTAGATTTTTAGAGTGTAACCTACCAACTTTTCTAAACCAGTGTGCATCAAGGATCCTCATGTCCCCTGTAAACTTCTCTTCTGTGAAAGACGCCGCAAGTTTCTTGTGAGCTGCAGAAAATGAGTTGTTCAATGCGTAAGTAACACTTTCTGAGCAGAATGAAAACATTTCAAAGTCTAATAACTGCACTACAAAACAGAGGTTTCCAAAACTCCTGTATAATTCCCAATGAAGAGTTAATTCTAACTACTTAAATCTAACATGCTTGACCAGAGAAGTTTATAAAAAGCATCAAAAGGTGCCTGAACCAGCATGTTAGGGTAAAATATGTAAGTCTGCCAACAAGTACTGCCTCTTCAAAGTTTACTGACACTGAAGTCTAATGCAAAGGAGTTTTACTTAATTTCACAGAAAGTGGCAAGGTTTTAAATTTAGTAACATATTTGAGGCCTTTCTAATTTAAACCTAACATGCTTGACCAGAGAAGCTTATAAAAAGCATCAAAAGGTGCCTGAACCAGCATGTTAGGGTAAAATATGTAAGTCTGCCAACAAGTACTGCCTCTTCAAAGTTTACTGACACTGAAGTCTAATGCAAAGGAGTTTTACTTAATTTCACAGAAAGTGGCAAGGTTTTAAATTTAGTAACATATTTGAGGCCTTTCTTCAGGGAACCTTTAATTATTTTAATTCTAGTCTTCATTCTCATCTCCCTGTTACAGCACCAATGGCTACTGTAAAGTTCTACAATCTGAGGAGCTTCCTTGTCCAAGATAGAAAGAGAGGGGTAAAAAACATGTATTTCTTCAGATAGAGAAAAGTCCTCTGTAAAACTCCTGTTACCTTTTCCAATGCAAACAAGACAATTCTTTTTCAAAGGACACCACAACTTAAAAGTGAGAACCAATTTTGACAAGCCTCTCCTATCTTTCAACAATTTGCTATCATTTCGTGCACTTCTGTAAGCTTTCCAGGGAAAAAAAAAAAAAAAAAAGCACATTAACTTGATATATTTAAAAAAATGCTCCCTTTTAAACAGCCAGAACAGCAAAGACCACCATTGGCATTTCATTAATGCCAGGAGAAAGTTAACACTGGTAATTCAGTTTACAAAACCAAACTTCTTCCTTCTGTGGTAGCCCTGCTGCTAAAGATACTCGCTTTGTTCCTGCCAGTGCAGTCAGAGTAGGAGACTGTCACTTGAGGCCACCCAGGCTGTGGCTTGTACCCAAATAGCTCCTGTTTGCATCATGGCCTTATGAAAGATGAAAGGGAAACTCCCTAGAAGAAACTGCCCCTTTGTCTGAGAGAAGCTCCCAAGTGCAGGCTTTACTACAAACAGTTTTTCCAACAGTAGAGTGCAGGATTTTCACAGGAAAAACCTGTGGCACTGAGATCAACTTCACAACACTGTTGAATCTCTGGTTTTAATTTTCACTCATTTCAGTGGGAAGTTGGGAACCTAGACTGAAAAAGAAGTCCAAACTTTCAGTTGGTATGGACCTAAACAAATCATCAAAATTTCCCAGATGGAAGAACTACAGAAGACGTAAATAGAAGAAAAGCATACCCAAGGTCAAGTAAGCCAGCATTGAGTTGATATCTTCATCTCTAGAATGGAGGAAATACTAAGTTTTAGAAAAAGATTGCATAATTTTCTTACAACAGAACACATTATTTATGTTGAAATGCAAGATCTTAGTAATTATGGATACAATTATTCTTCCCCTGACAAACTTCTCAGGCATGAGAAACTTCTAGCTTTTTAGGAAGCCAAAGGAGTACTGAAGGCCTGCAGAAAGTTTTATTGATTTGCAGCAGTGAAGGTCATTGTGGAAGCGCAGCAGGAGATTTTCTCAGCTGTTGGGGCTGCAGGTTAAACTTCAAACCCACCACCACTACACTGTTTTCTTGACAGTCAAAACCCAGCAGTACAGTTCTACTTCTAAGGCAACACGCCATTTGACAAGTCCTACTCTTCAGCAAAGGAGGGCCCACTCTGAAGTTCTCACTCAGAACTTCTGAAAGACATCACACACTAGTGTCAAAGTTACGAGAGGCTGCTTAGCCCACATGGCCCCTCAAAAATACCTGCCAGTCTTAGACATTAATAGAAGAGGAAGACAGAGAGCAAATACTTAAAGGTTATACAAGTAGAAAAGGTGTTCCTATGTGATGTCATTAGGTTAAGTTGGGAAGTCGTGTGGGTGAACTTTTAATAAGCATAAAAGTTAACCTCCTGATTACTCTTCAAGAAAATAAGCCCCGTAAGAAAATATTACACCATTTGTACAACATATCCACAATGAGAAAATGCTTTTGCAAGTGGACTTACCTTTTCTCTTCATTTTCTGCCATGACCTTTGACAACACAAGACGAACCAAACATCTAAATATGAGAAAAGCAAGTAATGAAGAAACAAGACTTTTTTTTCCAAGTTTGCTTTGTCCTAATTTTCCAGAAAGGATCCCACTTTTCTTCCTTACGCTATCAGCCCGTGGAACTCAGAAAAAAATTCAGTGTGTCAAACTGAGAATAAGATTATACCACTTCCCACCCCATCGCCTTAATTTGTATACCACTTTGTTAAACCATGTAAGTAAATAAATGCACTTTAACAGAGTAACTTTAAGCAAATTTTGGAATAAATACATCTGTTTCACAAGATTTGTTTTTATAAACATGATGGAATATTTCAGTAAGAAGATACCACTTCATCAGAAGATAAAAACAAACTGGTATTTTCACCAAATATATTGTTGTGATCTCATTGGAGTCGCTGTTGGTCATCTGTTCAAATCATGATGTAATCATAAAATTCACAGCAACTAATACTATTTGCTTGGGAGAGACTTGGAACATCTGTAGATATTAAGAATTCAAGCTTGAGGTACACCTGCAGCACCAAAAAGACTGCTAACTAATCTTTCATCTACTCTGTTTTCCTTCCTTCCTCAATATAATACATTATTTTAGAAAAAGAAATCAGAAAAAATTATTTTTCCTTGTAAATGTATTCAATACTCACTTTAAAGCTGCAAATAACTGTTGGCAGTCTTGTAAATGTTCAGACAAATACTCCAAAGCTTTGATAGCCACAACTTGTTGTTCATTCTGAAAATAAATTAAAACACGTTTTGTATAAACTGCACTACCTCAGTTACCACGAAAAAAAACCAAATGCAAAACAACAGCATATTCCAAAAGTCTGTGCAGTCGACTAGCTGGAAAAAGACTCTGCACTGAAGAGCCTCAGAGGAAAGAGAAAAGGATAAGGAGAGATCATACAGGCACAGAGAGCATATGGCAAGAACGGGATGGGTCTAGGTTGGCAAGACTTTCACCTCTTACAGTGCTATGAACAAAGCCCTGAAAGGCAATCAAATCCTCTTCTAATTATGCCAATGTAATCAGCCAGTTCAGACATCACTCAAGTCACCAACCAAGAGGCAAACAGGAGGGACAAGTGGCTTTTCAGTCTTTCATCATTGAATTAGGTGTGTTTTGTACACAGTCTCCCCTAGTATGTCAAGGATCAAATCCCAGAGGCAGAAAAAGATGTAACATTTTGATAAGGAGAATTTTACAGAAATACACCATGTCATTTCCAGGTATCAACACTTATAACTCAGAATCCTTTATTTTCCTGAAGAAATATTAAAAAATACCAATTCTTTACATGTGAAATCTATTTCTACTTTGCATTACTCAACACATTTGAGTGAGACCTTGGTCAAGGAAGAATAAAATACTTAGAAATGCATTAAATAGATAGAAACATGAAAAGTAAGAAAGGTTACAAAGTTACAGCTGCCCTACTTATATCAATAAAGCAAAATAAAGACAAAGTGTTATCTGCTCTACCTCTAAAGCAATTTGGGCAGCTAAACTCAGGAGGTTAGTGCCTGTATTTTCATCCACTCTCAGCTTGTCTTCATGTTGAGATGACTTTTCTGCCAGCTTCCCCATTTCAATAACTGTTTCCACCGCTGAAATATACATAGGGAAACATTACAATTATTTTTTTTTTTATAGAAGTAATTGGAAGGTGGAACTTAATGCTTTAATGAGGCTTTTGAAACAACTTACGAAAGGCTGTAATTATTATTTTTTTTTAATATTAAAAACTAAGACAAGAAAACCTGACCATCCCAGCACTTCTCCATAATTACACATTTCTTCCTACAGAGGCTTTCCAAGCTACCAGTCTAAGGAAACAAGGATGCCATACAAATGAAATCTCTCTCACATCCTTAATTTTGTTCTGCTAAATTAACTGTTTGTCACTGGAAACAGACGACTTTCTCTAATACATTGTCTGGGCACGACTCCAAGCTCCCACATCTTGGCTTATGCTCAGGGTGCTTTCATGTTCACACTGTGCTGTGGTTCCCACTCTGTATTACATGAACAAATTATGCTGTCATTAAAAAGACATATAGAGAACAATTAATTGGCACAGAACTCATTGGAAAATAAGCTCTGCATGTTACTGTGCATTCTAAGGAAGTATAGACTGTATTTCTCAATTTCCATTACTTGAGCTAAGATCCTCATTAAAATATGAAACAGCAGAACTCATTATAAAGAAGAAAGAGTCTACAGAGATATGTCATTCTGTAAGTCCCTCAGTAATTTCTACTTGTCCAGAGAAATTAAGAGCAGCAATAATGGTTCTGTTAAGGCTCATTTAGCTCAGTATCCTTTTTTTTTATATTGTATATGCATACAAAATAATATTACAAACAGTAAGTACATAGTGATTCTCACCCTGGGATGCTATTATAGCTTCTGCCCATGAGAAGATTAGAGACTTCCTGGCCAGAGGCTGCATCCAGACACTATGGACTCCACACCTTACACACTGTGTGCCAAAAGCACCCCACTCTGACAGGTTAAATCTACAGCCTGACATCAATGGCTTCACAGATCCTTCTTCCAGCTTCCCCCTGTTGTCTTTCTCAAGATGAACAGTTCAAATCTGCTTCGTATTTTCTAATACATTTAGCACTTCTGCTCCTTGTAGCAGACCCTTTATCTGTTAAGTTCTACCTTTTTCAGTATCTTTCTCCATCACTGCAATCTTATAGACACTGAATTTAGTAAAGATGCTGTCTGGATCACACCTTTCTGCTTCTTTAATTGCCTCTTTAGCCTATTCACAGAAGAGATTAAAGCAAATCATGGTTACATTGTTGATATTTATTATTTTTACTCAAGATATAATATTATAATTACTTGAGAAGTTTGGTTTGGCAACATCTTCCTTGGAAAGCAAAGTGAAGAGAGCAGAAGATGGCACCAAAGGCTGACAGTGACCGGACTGTGGAAAAAGCCAATTCCTCAAAATTAGAGCTACAAAATCAGGAAACAAGAGAAGCCCCAAGAATGCCAAAAAATTAAATTCCCTACCGTCACTTTGCACTGTGAAGTTTAACACCCTGAAAGCAGAGGCCTAGACTTAATGTAAATGTAAATTAAGTCCCAATGACATAACTATAAAAATATAAACAATGCAAATAAATAAATAAATTTGTATACATATCCATTATCCATACCTTGTCAATTTGTTTCAGATGAAGATGGCAAGAAGCCATGTTCCTCTGCAGCTTAGCCAAGTTCTGATCTATCTGCCCAGGTGTGTAGAAGCTGACAGAATAATTGTACCAGTGAAGAGCATCAGAGTAACTTTTTGCCTAAGAAATTAAAAAAACAAAAAACAAACAAACAAACAAAAAACCCAACATAAAATAAACCGAAAAAACATACACATCCTTATTTGGGTGATTGAACTGCTAGTATCATCCCAAATTTTTTTTAAAAGGTCAAAGGAAATCAAAGATTTAGATAATCAAGTATACTCTAGTGTAACCTTTTTCCCAGAAGAGCAATCATTCGTCCCAAAACACAGGGAATATTCATTAGGAGAACTGGCACTGCACCAACTCCTACTCTTCCCTGATTCTTACGGCCGTTATCAAAGACAGGACACTGGGCTCGATGCGTCATTCATCTGACCCAGAAAGGTCATTCTTACGATGTAATAAGAAATATTTCATCAGAAATATTATTTCCAAAACCAGAAATATTATTTCCAAAAGATATCTCTCTTCATGACACAAAGCAATTGGAACTATGAGAAAAAGACAAAAGTGTTTATTCCATTTAGACTGTGAACCTTGATGATACTATGCTGAAGATCGTACTCCCAACTATTGTTCCAGTTTGGACAGAGATTCTGTTTTAAAATGAGGAGGAAGAAAGCTGGGTCATCAGCAAAATTCCTTCTTGACTACACAGATGAGAGTGAATAAAATGGCACGTGTTTTTCATTATGTGTTCCAGAAACGAGCGTATGACAGAAATACAAGAGGAGAACATAAGCTCATCTTCTCCAAATACTGAAAGAATAAAAAGGTATCTGGTTTTAAATAACAGAACTTATATATGCTCACAGTAGGAATGTGTATGAACTAAGATACAATGTAAGCATCCAAAGCTACTTTATATATAGGCTACAATGAATGTACAAATGTTAACACCTCACGCTCCTTAAAGCAACAACTGACCGTCAGTAGGAATTGTAAAATAAACAGCTCCTTTCCAGGAGAGAAGCAGAATGATGGGCTGCACAGGTTTCTTGGCTGATCAGTTCTGGCCATAACTGTTCCCATGAACAAACCCTGAGATGAGGATACCTGAAACTTGATGCTGTGATGGAGAACAGCAGCCAGCTGGATGAAAACAAAACTAGTGCTAACTGGAACGGGGGTCTTAGTAACACCCAGCACTCTGACCAAAACCAGATATACCACAAGGATCAGAAAAAGCAGATCTTCATTTTCACTGATACAAATAACACTACTGTTTGGTCCCAAACCTCATAATGTTTGGCAGCTCTGTCCCACAAGATGATGTGCAGCCGGTTCAAGGCTTCAGGCAACAGCTGTTTCCCAGTATAATGACCTGAAAAGATATGACAAGTCATCACCTTACAGGAACTTTAAGAAGCACACTGAGAAACACTTCAGAACTATCTGAGAAAGACTGTCCCACAGCCTACAACAAAAAGCACTGACACAGCATCGGTTTCAGCCAGGACCCAGGTGTGAACAGGAGCCAGCAGTGTGCCCAGGTGGCCAAGAAAGCCAACAGCATCCTGGCCTGTGTCAGGAACAGCGTGGGGAGTAGGGCCCAAGAGGTGATTGTCCCCCTGTACTGGGCACTGGTGAGGCCTCACCTTGAGTACTGTGTCCAGTTTTGGGCCCCCTACCATAAAAAAGACATTGAGGGGCTGGAGCGGGTCCAGAGAAGGGCGACAAAGCTGATGAGGGGTCTGGAGAATAAGTCTTATGAGGAGAGGCTGAGGGAGCTGGGGTTGTTCAGCCTGGAGAAGAGGAGGCTGAGGGGAGACCTTATTGCTCTCTACAACTCCCTGAAAGGAGGGTGTAGAGAGATGGGGGTCGGTCTCTTTTCTCAAGTCACAGGCGACAGGACAAGAGGAAATGGCCTCAAGTTGCACCAGGGGAGGTTCAGGCTGGATATTAGGAAAAATTTTGTCACTGAAAGGGTTCTCAGGCATTGGAATGGGCTGCCCAGGGAGGGGGTTGAGGCCCCATCCCTGGAGGTGTTCAAAAGACGGGTTGATGTAGTGCTGGGAGGTCTGGTTTAGTGATGATGCTCCTTGTTTGTTGTGTGGGTGTCTATTTTTGTCAAAATTAGGTCGACGGTTGGACAAGATGATCTTTAAGGTCCCTTCCAACCTAGAAGATTCTGTGATTCTGTCATTCTGTGATTCTGTTTCGTACCCTGCCAAAAACCAAATAAACAAAAAACAACCAAACAACACCCCCCCCCGCCAAAAAAAAATGGTGGGTAAGAGAATAAATATTTTCAGGTTTGAACAATGTACATGTGGGTCTTGCACTTAGCTCCATGCTACATAAAATACGGTCTGATTTCCAGCAGATCTGACAGTCAAAAAGTGCTACAGGTGCAACAGACCTGAAACTGTTCTTCAGCTGCTCACACAAGGATCTGCAACCCTTTTTCATACCGACAGGCAAAACCACATTGGGCTGGATGGACAAAGTATTAACGTTATGCAGAACTTCTCATAAATGTTTCTAATCCCACATGTCATGTATCGGTCACACACAGTCTTGACTCAGAAGAAGGAACTGTTCTAGCAAGTGAATTTAACCCTGAGCTTTACCATGACTGTCATTCATTACCAAAGTTGAGAGTTGCTGCGCAAAAGAAACAAAGAAAGATGAGCATAAGCAGAAAAGTGAAAATCACAATTCAACAGGTTAGCCAACTAAATCTAACTTTCAGTGAACAGCAGCAAAAGATGGATACAGACCTATAATAATTTCTTCAACCTTTTGCTTAGCAAGAAGCTCCCTCTTATTCTGCAGCAGGAACTCGATGTGGAGCAGGGTAATTTTTCCAAGGTCAGGTGAAGATTCAAATCGTTCAGCAACAGATTTCAGAAAATCAAACCCGACTGACTCCCTATTCACACAGATGCATTTTTAAAAGGCTGCACAAGAAGAGCTGTTAATTTTCCATTCTACAAAATAACATATTCACATCATACCGCATGTTTCTCATTCATACCACTGGTACACAATCCCACTGACAGAGTCAAGGTATGAATTTACTTCACTTCATCTATTCAGTAGGAGCTTCCTATTAGCACACGCTTGTTCTACAGCATTCACAAGAGAGCTTACTCCTCAGGATGAAAGAGTGAGAGCACACTGCAAGACAGAAGCACACACATAGGTAATGAGGGAGCATTCAGCAGTGTGACATTTCAAGCCTCCATTTATTTGGCAGTAACTTGTTCATCCTGACACTGCTTTTCACAAAAATGATTCTAGGACTCCGAACTCTTTCATTCTGAGGGTTGGTTATTTGATATGGAAGACAGATTTCAGTCAGGTATTTCCAGACTCATATATATATTACTTCATATATGAACAGGAGCCAGCAGTGTGCCCAGGTGGCCAAGAAAGCCCCCAGCATCCTGGCCTGTATCAGGAACAGCGTGGGGAGTAGGGCCCGAGAGGTGATCGTCCCCCTGTACTCGGCACTGGTGAGGCCTCACCTCGAGTGCTGTGTCCAGTTTTGGGCCCCCTACCATAAAAAAGACATTGAGGTGCTGGAGCGGGTCCAGAGAAGGGCGACAAAGATGGTGAGGGGTCTGGAGAATAAGTCTTATGAGGAGAGGCTGAGGGAGCTGGGGTTATTCAGCCTGGAGAAGAGGAGGCTGAGGGGAGACCTTCTTGCTCTCTACAACTCCCTGAAAGGAGGGGGTAGAGAGATGGGGGTCGGTCTCTTTTCTCAAGTCACAGGCGACAGGACGAGAGGAAATGGCCTCAAGTTGCGCCAGGGGAGGTTCAGGCTGGATATTAGGAAAAATTTTGTCACTGAAAGGGTTCTCAGCCATTGGAATGGGCTGCCCAGGGAGGTGGTTGAGGCCCCATCCCTGGAGGTGTTCAAAAGACGGGTTGATGTAGTGCTGGGAGGTCTGGTTTAGTGATGATGCTCCTTGTTTGTTGTGTGGGTGTCTATTTTTGTCAGTTAGGTTGACGGTTGGACAAGATGATCTTTAAGGTCCCTTCCAACCTAGAAGATTCTGTGATTCTGTGATATATATATTAAAACTACATTAGGAGAATATGATCATTTCAAAGTAAGGCTACAGCATTGTAAATTGCCACTCAACATTATTTCACACCATGTTCTGCTGCTGCCATAACCTGTATCACCTTGCTACAAAAAGACAGGTTCCTTCTCAAAACTGTTTACCTACCTCTATGAGTTTTTATTTAAAACAAAGCATCATTCTATAATTGATGTTCTTTGCTTATAAAAAAACACCTACAAAGCCCAAATATTGTGTTCACCCCACTTAGCAATGCTTTCCTACCTTCCGTGCTCCAGCAGCAGTTTGGCAGTGTTCAAACAAAAGTCTAAAGACATCTCATGGTGCAGGAATTCTGCAACAGCTAGACAGAACACAAAGCAGTTGAGATTATTTAATTAACTCTGACACTTAACTGCTCAATTTACCATTTATGTCTTACAGCTTCTTGGAATTAAAAAAACACCAACCCAAACCTCCTCCAATATAATAGTTCTAATAGAAAAGAACAAAAGAAATAATAAAACATGTCTATTGTGCTTTGACTTGCCTTTCACTTTACAATTAATACAGTCCCACAGAAAGGTGACTAGCCCTGGAATTCTAGCCCCTCTGTCTCTTTAAACAGGAACAGCACAGGTCTTGGTAGTACAAACTTTTGCCTCAAGTTGCTTTCCATCAAAATGTCTCATCTTTATCCAGCAGGAACCACTTAAGACTGAGGGCAGTGCTCAGGCAATGGTTCCACAGCTTTAGCATCAGCTGTTGAATTGACTAGTGCTGATAAATAGGTATCAGTTTGAGACAACTCAGATAAAGTTTTAAAATTGCTAGACAGTGCTGGATGATTAATAACAAGGTTTATACACTCGTAGCTTGGATGAGATCAGAGAAGGAACACAGAGGGACATGTCTGTCACAGTTGTTAAAGGAAGCATTTCTAAGGCACCAGTGTACAAGTGCACAACATGAGATTTTGGTCAAACACCAAAAACTTAGCAGGAGCCTTCACTCAAAAGAACAAGAAGGTGCAGTGCATGGACACAACACTCTCTTCTGCCAGCCGTACAAGAAAAGACACACATCCACCCACTAATAAACTTGTTGGAAAACTGACTGGAGTCTTAGTGCTACTAAATATAAGCAGAGTGTGGCAGCACTACGGCTTCCACAATTCAAAGCACAGTACAGAAGCCAACTATCTCAATGGTATGTTTTGAATAACTGTCCACTTGAAAGCCAGCTGAAATTCCCCAGGAGTTTTCATTCCTGCTAGTCTGGCAGTATTCAAACCATTCACCTCTCTGCAAGAAAATCCTCATCTCATCCTATATCTGCTTCTCAGAGCATCCACTACGCATCTGACGCTTTCCAACCATGAAGAATACAAAGCCTCTCTTCCATAAGATTTCATTATTTACGGAAATAAATTTCTCCTGATACATTACCCTTTCTAAATTGAAGTCCCCCTGAAAACTTTCTTTTTTTTTCTCATGCCAATGAAAAAATCTGTTCTCTTCAAATGACGAGTTTGAGGAATGAGGAGAAAAGAGTTTATATGCCCTAGATAAACTAAACAAACTCCGGTAACACCCGTTTACAACAACACACTGACCAACACTTGATGTATCCTGGCCAAAATCTGCAAAATCACACAGAAAACAGCAATGTTTCACAAGCCCTTCTTCTATGCTGACTGCATAACAGACAATCCACCTTCACCCTTTTTCAGAAACCTTAGGCATATGTTTAAAACAATCCATACCATTACATTACTGTTGTCACTGCCTTCATTCTAACAGGCTTCAGAGTCTTCCCCCTTCCCTATTTCCAGCAAGTCTATTTAAATTCTCAACAAAAATTAAAACATGCTTAATTGAAACTTACATTAGTACCTGGTAAACTCCTCTGTGAACACTGACTACTGTGTCTCACTCTCTAAAACCAGAATGACATTTAGCTAATCAAGATTCCTCTAAAGCACACGAGAAAGGGATTTATTTTTTCCTTTTCTATCTGCAACTCAGGCTATCTTCTTGGATATACAGTTGTGTGACCTCACTGTGAAACCTATTCACAGAGTAGTGATACCTGAGTTGATATCTTCATCCGATGCTCCACTTCTAAGGAGAATTTTTATTTTCAAAAAACACCCTGCTGGATGCAAATTCTCCTGCACATTGAAAAACAAGACATTATTTGGACAGCTGTTTGTAGAATGCAGGTCCCGTGAGAATCCAGCACATTTATAACACAGCCAAATATCAGGAAATCACATACAGTCCACCATGCTCCTCAGTTCCATTTTAATGACTGAAGCAATAGGTAGGCAACTAGCAATATTTTATTCTTAAATGAAATGTGCATCTTTATTATTTATTCTTATACTGCCAAAAGACAGTGAAGACAATGAAAGTAAGAGATACACGATTCTTATTTTGCTGTGGCCCATTTCCAATACTTTTAAATAGAAGCTTAAAAAAATATCAAATGATAGAAACATTTCCTGCTCTTCTGTGTGTGAATTGGCTGGGTTTCTCTAGAATTAATACGAGCAGAATTCAAAGTAGCTTATAATAAGAAGAAATTTAGGAAAGAACAACAATGGGAGCAAATGGAAATAATGAAGACTGTATAATACGGCTCTTGCTAAAACACTGCACATTTCAGACTCTAGAATAAAAATTTTCTTCTAGCTTTCCACACCTTCATACAATCAGAAAACATACATTATCAGAAACTATGATAAAAACACTTTCCACCTCAAAAAGGTATGGCAAAAGTAAATACAACAAAAGCTGCAAAGGGCTTAGATACTGTAGTAGCATCTTATTTGAGTGATTAAAATACACTGCCTTTTAGAACGTGATCTCATGAGCAAGTGCATCATCATCTGTCTGAAAGTTTTAACAGCATGTAGAAAACTGAATCTAAGCTTTCATTTAAAGCAGGACTTTATACTTAAAATGTGTTTTGTATGAACAGATAATGGAAATTTTAAAATGGTCAACCAAAGACAAATGTAATTTTTTCAAACTGAAGTTACTCTAACTAACCTGAAAAGACAGAGGCACAAAAGCAATTCAAATCTTTATGGGGGAAGAGGAATTTATACAAGTGCAAGGGACCCCACTGTAGTGACTGCTTAGAGATAAATGAACTTTTTCAGGGTAGCTGGTATGTTTATACAGCTCATTTTTCAGGTTCCAGGAGAAATACAGCAATGTTAGTGAAGTGCAATAGCTTAATTAATTGTTTGAAATAAGACTGATGTGGCATGGCTACACAGCGTTCAAAACTGACCTCTGGCACTTGCTCAAATACTTGTACAGATAATGAGATGAGGACTCAAAACATAGCATGGACAGAGAAGCACAGAATGGTTAGAGCTGGAAGGGACCTTAAAGATCATCCAGTCCCCCCCCCTGCCCTGGGCAGGGACACCTCCCACCAGACCAGGTTGCTCGAAGCCCCATCCAGCCTGGCCTTGAACCCCTCCAGGGATGGGGCAGCCACAGCTGTTCTGGGCAACCTGGGCCAGGCTCTCACCACCCTCACAGTGAAGAATTTCTTTCTAGTGTCTAATCTAAATCTCCCTTCTTTCAATTTCAACCCATTGCCCCTCATCCTATGGCTCCCCTCCCTGATCCAGAGTCCCTCCCCATCTCTCCTGTAGGCCCTTCAGGTACTGGAAGGCCATTATAAGGTCTCCCCAGAGCCTTCTCTTCTCCAGGCTGAACAACCCCAACTCTTTCAGCCTGTCCTCACAGCAGAGGGGCTCCAGCCCTCTGATCATTTTCGTGGCCCTAAATGGTTATCCATTATTACCCAATGGAAGACAAAAGGTCTGGTGCATAAAACCCCAGCTACTATAAATCTCAAGTGGACGACACTGTAGTTTATTCTGTTTGTACAGTTTTCATGAAGACCTGCCAGAGATTTAGTCATATCATTATCAAAGGACATCACTATCAATAGATATGAGGCAGCAAGACAGCTCTACATCTACACGCAAAGAAAGGTTTCTCTATAAAAAAGATGGAAACACCAAAATGTACCTAGGAGTACCAAAAACAAAGCAATGCAAACACACCTCTGTCTGATGTCAAGCAGAACACACCAGTGATTATGTGTCCATACTGTTAGGTAAATAAATGCTTGAGTTTCAACTGTCACACACCAGAAATACAATAACACACTAGTACCTGATTTGCCAAGCTTATGGCTTTCAATGCCTTGTCAAGATACAGACTGCAATCCCACTCGAAATAGGCTGTAGCTAACAAGCGCAGCACTTTAGCCTGGAAAGAAAAACAACCTGGAAGTTTAAATACCATCTGAAGAGCAGAAAAAACCAACCCAGCCAGGCACGAGCATACGTATGAATACAAAAGAATACAAAAGATCTAAGGCAATGAAAAATAATAGCTCTTGGAGTCAAAGGAATACCTGTCTGGTATTACTGAGGGATATTAGTTGTTTAGCATAAATAAGTTTTAATTAGAATAAATTACTTCAGATTACAATATGGTGTGATTTGTGTTGTTTGCCTAGCTTTACTTAGCACGAGTGGCTAGATGTGCTGAACCCTTTAGGCCATGGCAGAGTTATTTTTCTCAGCAATTTTCCTAGCAGCTGGTACAGCACGGGGGTTAGGCTCTTAGGATGGGAAAGATACTGATATCACACTGATGGCTTGGCAGTGTTTTTCCCAAGTCTGGGAATCCTCTCTTTGGAAGCACCAGCCCGGGACGACTCTGCTGCTGTACCTTTCAATTAAATCGATTATTTTATAAAATTCAACACCTGACACAACCGAGGGTCAAGCCTGAAGAAGGAGGAAGCACACCCAGGAGTGTGTGTGTGTGTGCACACCAGGAATGGCGTGTGAGTGCTTAGGCAGCATACTCCTTTAGCAGTATATAAAGTGATTGCTCAGTTCTGAAGCATATCCAGTCTTCAGCACTGCAATTCCCACAGGACATGAATCAACTAGAGTTCAGAGGAGAACAGAAGGGTAGCAAGGAAAATCAGAGATCTGGAAAATAAAGAATGAAAAAAGAAACCAAAGAAACAGGAAGTACAAACTTCAGTGGGAAAAAAAAAACCAACACGACAACACATGATAATGGCTGTCAAACACATAAATAATTCATATAAAGAGGAAGATATTAACATCTCCATACCTACTGTGGGCAGTAAAAAGAGCAATAGGCTTATCAATGAGACAGATTAACATCTATTAGAAATGACACAGATGTCGCCTTGAGAGAAGAGGGGAAAGGGAAGAAGAGATGGCCTTTCAGGGTCTACTTCAGCCTTACTTTCTGCAATTTAATTTCTGTGAAATACTGGATTCAAAAGTGATTTAAGGGCACCCATCCGTGACTGAACTCTCAGACTGCCACTCATAGCGACTAAACTTGCAACTTTGCCACATTCCATAGCAGGTAGCACTAACGAGGAGGCCAAAGAGTCATGGTCAGGTTTGCCTCAGCAGAGGCAGATGATACAGTGGAATCACGTTAACAAAATCCTCCTATTTGTAATCAGCAATTTTTCTATTTCTTACCTGCATTTCTTTGCCAACAGAATGCTTCGTGTCCATCTTCCCGATGTCATAACTCTGGCTATCAAGTGAAAGTTCGAATTAAATGGGATGACCAGGATAAATACAACCAGTCTTCTGATAAATGCAACATTCCTTTCCTTTCCCACTTCTAACCAGTTAGAAACCACGTAAATCACACAAACTATTCTCAGTATTCACCCTTACCAGAGAACAGAAAATTTTGTTTTCTAAATCCTCACATTAAAAATCATACTCAATCACTTTCTTTAAGCTGTTGCACCACCTTCTGTAACATCTTCTATTCGCACATTTCAGTGCACTTTATCAGTTTTAACCACAGGAGGTTTGAAGAAGCAAGTGTTCTCACTCCCACCTGACATATAATAAAGTCACACACAGAAGTTATACATGACCTGATCTCAAGACCACAGCAATCTATAGCAGAGACAGAAAACAGAAACTGAGAGTTCCCCATTCTTTTTTTCTGAAAGCTAAGTGACAACACAAAGGATCATCTAGGAAAAAATGCAGTAGTAATTCCACAAAACCAGATTTGATTGCAAATGCTGTGAATTAAAAACTGTTAGAAAGAAAAACAGTAACTGGATATTTGTTCCCTAATCTAATATGTTCTCAGTACAGAGAAATCTTAACCCACTAGATGAAGCTACATCTCCTTCTCCAGATAATTATATGCACTTTGCCAAGGTTTATTTCCTCCTCAAATTTTGTCATCAGGACTCAGTATTTAATTTTACCCAAGAATAAAATATAAAATTATCTGCAAAGCACCATCTGCAATTAACCCTTAGAATTTCTACAAATCCTCTTTGGTAACATATGTGACCACAACTATCTTTAATTTGATATGTTGCTGTTCATTTTCTTCTGACTATTTAAAAGAAAAAGATGAAGAAATGAAAACAAATTTTCTGAGCCGAGGCTGTGACCTTGGCACAAGGATATTCTTCCTGATAGCCTACATGTTTTCTTCTTTAGCAGTACCACAACACTTATTTGGATCCTACCCAAACCACCTCTATCTATTCCTCTTTTACTTTGATGTCTGGGTCTTTCATCAGTCAATATCTTCCTCTCAATGAAGCACCTCCTTTGTGAGAAATACTCTTTAAAACAAATCCATTGAAAACCGGTCAGAGGAATCCATCTACCCTTTTCCAAAATCTTCAAATCCCTTCATGATCATTTATGAATGGCACAAGAACAAGAGATTACTGTTACTTTGTAACAGTAATCTCTTTGGAAGACGTGTTAGGGAGAGTACTGAGAAGAACCACGGAAAGAATCTTGTATTCTTACATTTTTAATTAAACCCCTACTTTCTCTTGCTCCCCCCTCACCATCACACATATTTTTATATCTCAAAGGCAGGATTTTATTTTCTCTTTGCATATTACCTGAGCCAGAAGGAGCTGTGTTCATACCTCTTCCGTTCATAGGTTTCCACTCCAAAATTGTAACAGAGGATTGACAGGTAACATGCCTGCAAAACAGAGACTCGTGCTTCTACAGTGTTCTTGTAGAAACATCATTGGAACTATGACACTGCAGTCTGAGGTTCTTTAAAATGCACTTTACTTTAAAGAGATATCCACTGTTATCACTTCTGATCTTACACAAGGAGATACTGAACATAACTAAAATGGAATCATAATTGTGTGGGAAAGAGAAGCATCATTAGCCAGCCCAGGACACACAAAACACCAGGATTCTTGAACCACATGAGTCAGAACAGTTCCTCAAGAAATCACAGTAATAGCACTAGGACTGTGTAAAATAAACAATAAAAATTAAAGCTTGAGAGGAAAAACTGGAATATTACCAATTCATTGTTAATAATGACAAAAAAGTTTTATATAGTTAAGTGGACTGCCTCTTCCATAGCAGGCTTCTTCCAAGCGTGCCTCTTTAGGGTTAAAAAAGGATGATCCATATTACAAGTTTTAGGAAAATGTTTCTGAATGCTTCATTATTCAGAGCACTGTTGCCTTCTGTTTTATCAGTCAGTCCTGACAATATCTATTCATAACAACTTGCACTTCCTTTGAAATTATTTGCAGCTGTCACATGTCTCCCGGTTTGAGACAAACCAGAGGATCTTTCTGCTCAGTAATTCTACATCCTAGCAAGGCCTCTTCTAACTCTCTGAAATTACTGGCATATTGTGGAGAAAATTGCTCATTCTCGGAATGATAAGATCAATGTTTGTACTCCATGCCAAGGAATGGTATGCAGACAGGCTCTTGCTCATACTTATTGCCATAACAGCCAAGGCCAGATCATTTTATTTGCTGTGTAGGAGGGTTGGAAAGAGGAAAGAGTAGAGGGGTCCCACCTGTGGGAAGGAGGGGACAGGACAGGGGACCCAAACCTGACCGTCCCATCTGCTCCATGTAAAAGCTGAGGGATCAAAGGCCAAGCTCTTTCTTCAATGGCAGACAACCAAAGAGGACTCTGTCTGTTCATCTGCCTTTGATCCCCATCCGTGTGTTCCTGACTCCAGAGCTGGAATCCAGTTCCCATCCCTCGCTGAGTCCAGGCTGGGCCTTCCCCAGTGCCTGCTGGTGACATCATCCTGGGAGCTTGATACAGTTTTGTATATATTGTATCTATTTCATTACTTCCTTTTTAATTTTAATATTAATATTTCATTAAAGTAATTTAGTTCATTCTGAACTCATAAACCTCTTTATCTCTCCTCCTTTTGTCCCGGAGCGAGAAGTAGGGGGAGAGCATCTGTCACTGTCATAGGCCAATTCAGCCTAAACCACAACAACGCGTCAGCCAAAGGAGACAGAAAAGTCATTTTATATGCTAACAGGCTGCCAATATTTACATTCATTTTGCCTCTGCAGCAACTTTCTTTTCCAAGTATAAATGGTGCTTTTTGCAAGTGACTACAGATTTCAAATCCTCAAACAAGAATGAGAGAGGTAGCACAACATCTTGCTTCAAATTTCTGGTTTATCTCGTTGCAATCCAGAGACAAAAGCAGAGATTCGGTGCACTCAGATGTTAAACGTGCTCTCAGATGTTAAACCCTTACTTTTGGTAAGTTCACTTGTGAATGTTTTCTTTCTAGAACAGAAAGTTTACTGTATTGAGAGGGCTTCATGCAAAGTGTTTAGCATAGCTCTGCAGGCGTCCTGTGGCATACCCCGTTCACTTGCATGCTTGGGAGAGAATTATTTCAAAGGATAATTAAAATACTATTTCAGTGAATGACTGCGTTCCAGGTGTCAAGTGTTAACACTCAATATCCCCATAAACCTGGGACCTCTCTGAACAACACGTGGTTGGAACAATTCTTGGCATTTCACCCTGTAGGGCAAGGGTTCCCCCCTATGGTTCATAGACCACTGGAGACCCACAAGCTGCAAATCCTCTCCAGCTGCTCTGTGGTACCGTGCAACACCACAACACAACCACCTCCTCTGATACTCTGCCAGTGCCCACTGGTACAACTGGAGCCCAGAAGAGTTAAGGACAAGTGTTAACACTCAATATCCCCATAAACCTGGGACCTCTCTGAACAACACGTGGTTGGAACAATTCTTGGCATTTCACCCTGTAGGGCAAGGGTTCCCCCCTATGGTTCATAGACCACTGGAGACCCACAAGCTGCAAATCCTCTCCAGCTGCTCTGTGGTACCGTGCAACACCACAACACAACCACCTCCTCTGATACTCTGATACTCTGCCAGTGCCCACTGATACAACTGGAGCCCAGAAGAGTTAAGGACTGATGGCTACCTACTGGTCCAAAAGTTTTGCAGTCTCTCAGCAATCACTAGTTCGTTTTATTTTTTCTCACTGTTTAAACACTGCTCTTTAAACCAGGAGTAAATCGTATCTCTCATGATCAGAAACCTTTTCCTTGCTTGCATCAGTGCTCCTGGTTTGTGAAGAGCGTTCATTGTGAGAAGTTTAATATTATTTAATGGAGGAGTTTAAGCAGAAAACGTGAAATTAATTTAAAATGAAACAAGTAACAGTAATGCAAAGATCCCAGTGAGAATTTTCAACAATTCACAGTGAGAAGCTCTGCTTTTGTGACTCAAATCAAAGCCAGAGCCCTGCAGCTGACTGCCACACTGCACTCAGATGCACTGAACAAGGCCAGCAGATCACAAAAAGCCAATTCAAAACCGGTGGGAGTTTAATTGGTTAAAAAGCCAATGAAATTCCAGCCATATTTCACCCAATCAAATTCCAACGATATTTCCCTTTCAGAATTCTAATCTACCCCCGTTGAATTTCATTATCTGTACCACAGAGACAGGAACAAAACGTTTCCTAACTATTGGGAAAACATTAAAAGAAATGAAAATCGATACGGGGAAGGATATTCTGATATAAACATGTTCAACTTTCATCTTTGTAAACAAAGAACTGGTCTGCATATGCTAGAGTTTGTTTTCTCTGCACATTGTTCTCTGACACAAGAACTACAAAAAACACAGCTCTTCTCTTGTACCATCTCCAGACAAAACTCCCCATGGATACAAGTGAAAAAGCAAAATACAAGATCAAGATGTAAAACGCAGCTGGTTCTGTAGAAGAGTAGGTGGTGTATCCAGCTGAGAAATCTTTTTGCCTTGCTTGCTGATTTGTCTTCTCTCATTCTTTAGGAAGAGTTTATCACTCTATTTCGAATGATAAACCATGAGAAAGAAGAAAAAAATTAATTGGGAAGAAAAAAATCTGCTGTTTAATGCAAAATTTTCAGTAAGAAACTCTCAAAGAAGGAACCAACCACAGAAGAGAGTACTTTTCAAAAATTTTCTATGGCATATGTCATTCTTTAACATGAGAGGAAAGCAGATTTTCCAAGTTTGGAATGATAAAGACAGGATGATTTCACTTACCTCTTTTGGTAATTTCATCAACATCTCTTTGCAGCGCTGCACACACATCACCGCTTTCTGAAAATCCCCTTGAGCAACTGCCTAAGCAACATGCCAACAAACAGTCAGTGAGCAACTTGGCTTTCAAATTCAGGAAAAGACTGATTCTCTAAAACAGGACTTGGGTTTTTCACATTCAGTAAAGCTAGGTTTGGGATTAGATATCTGTCCTTACAGTGTTACAAGAATTCTGCATATATCTATACATTGCCAGATGACAAAGACACTCAGAAAAGCGCTGCAGGTAGCATAAAAAGGCCAAATGCATGGGACAATTTCATTCAGATGATACAACAGCTCAGCAAATCTTAAACCACCTCTACAGTAATTTAAGGTCACCTTTTGTTTCCATGATAAAATGAAAAATTTCAGCCACTGCTTTGGCGTGTTTAGGGAACCTCTTCGTTTGGAGACAGTACTGCCCTTCTAGATACTGAGGGCAGTGGTGTTATGAATAAATGCAGGCAGCTACATTTTCTTATATTTCTGGAGAATAGGTTTTATGAGGAGAGGCTGAGGGAGCTGGGGGTGTTCAGCCTGGAGAAAAGGAGGCTGAGGGGAGACCTTCTCGCTCTCTCCAACTCCCTGAAAGGAGGGTGTAGCCAGGGGGGGTCGGTCTCTTCTCCCAAGGAACAGGCCATGGGACAAGAGGAAATGGCCTCAAGTTGCCCCAGGGGAGGTTCAGGCTGGATATTGGGAACAATTTTGACACAGAAAGGGTTATGAAGCCTTGGAATGGGCTGCCCAGGGAAGGGGTTGAGGCCCCATCCCTGGAGGGATTTAAAAGTTGGGTTGACATAGTGCTTAGAGACATGGGTTAGTGATGGGTTTTATCAGAGTTAGGTTGATGGTTGGACCAGGTGATCTTCAAGGTCCCTTCCAACCCAGACAATTCTATGATTCCATGTCTGTAATACTCTATAGCATTGAGAAATACTCAGAAACTTCAGGCAAGTATAACAATGGCTCACAAAGCTTTGAATTTCTAAATTACATACTTTGAATTACTGTAATTTGCATTGCTGATCCTCTAGAAAACCTTTAGCACTTTTTCAAACTTCTCTTATATTGCACAGGGTGGGGTTTTTTTATATAATTATCACCATGATTCTCACCTCACTGTATGATGCCAGAGGTTGAGGCTTTAAAGAAAATATCAAATGCCATAGAACTCACTATTTCTAGATCTTGTAATTTCATACTGATTCTCCCACTGTTTAAAGCCTTTATATGTGGAAAGCAGCACGCAAGAGGTCACGGGAGAGAGGGTATTCGTGCACAGAAAGATCTCTGATGGCATTTAATATTGATAGCTTTGAAGATGTTCATGAGCTTGCAGAGTCATGAAAGTTGTAAGTTACAGAAGACTTTGCACACGTGGCTTATAATATTGACTTGTTGGGCTATCTGTAGCCATGATGGCTACTACCTTCACACACGTTCAGGCAGCCCAGCTGCAAACACTTCCACAGCACCATGAGAGTTCCAAGGTGACTAGTCTTGCTGTGTACATTACACAAATGCAGTTTGGGGGAACCCAGGCTCTCCACCAGCCCCATCCCACTTCTTCAGTCAAGCACAGGACACCTTTGGAACCAAGAGATGCATGACTCAGAAAGGTGGCTGTTTGTATCCGTAACAGCCACACTAGCCAAATCATAAAGTAACAAATCTGAACTAGAAGATATAAACACCCCAGCAGAAATGACTGTGATAAATTGAGCAAATTAAAAATCATTAAATGATTGCAACACTGAATGCAAACACGAGATCTGCTATCTCACATCTAAGTGAAGGAAACATATCCCTCAACAAGTCTCCAACGGCAAGCGTTCGTACGTGTAATAACTGGGTCAGAGTTTTGCTTTATACCCCTAGTGACTTATAAGGAAAACTGGGAAGAACACATACTGATTCAGCCTGATAAGAGAGCACTTTGAAGAGATTCTTCTCCACATCAGCTTTGTGCACGTGAATATCTGCTTCACCATCGCTCCCCTTAAGTAACTTCGCATACAGTTTTTCTATACTCTGGAAAACAAAGCATAGGCATCACCCATGGAACTTAACAAATTAGGTGTCTTTGTAAGAAATTAAAACTGGAAAAAGGACCTACATTCATGGCAATCTCTAGAAATCCATCAGCAAGATCAGCTTTTCCAATATCTATCCATCCTTTCCCAGTTTTCATAGACATCTGAAGGAGAAAATTGTAAGCACTTTGTGAAAATACAGTCATTTTCAAGAAAGGTGATGTTAGATCTTGTCTCGTGGATGCACATATCGAACGTAGGGAGAAGGGTATTTCATATTTCAGGTCTTCAGTTTCTGACATGTGCCTCTCACATCTGAATGAAGTCCTTAACACTTAGATGCAGCATAAGACTTACAGTGCCCTACTACACCATATGATAAGATACTGAAATAAATAAATATGCTGCTCATAGAACATTTTACATCACAAAGATGTGCTATTAACCGCAATGTCCAGAAATTCCTTCCTGCACTGGCTGAGCAAGGTATCCCTGTGACAGTACAGGTCCCCCCGGCAGCGTGTCTGTTCTTCAGAACTACAGGTTATATCCCACTCCTTTCCCAAAGCAACCCTAAGAGGGTTTGAAGGTTTCTGTGGGGATCAACTGCCCCTCATTGCTCAGGCACCACCAGCCTTACCAAAATCTGTCTTCGAATCGTTCCCTCCGGAGGATCACTGCCCTCACAAAGGCACACCAGTCTGCAGGCGACAAACCGTACTGCAAGAAAACAACACAGACATTCCTAACTTCCCTTTTCTCTTTCTTTTTTTTTGGTTTTTTTTTTTCTGTTGTTTTTAGAAAGTCAGGCCCTGACATATCTGAAAGACTGCTTGCCATCTTAAATTACAAGAGAGAAAAATTTGAAAGCTTCAGGAGTCAAAGCAGCCTGAATTTTAGCCAAGCTGCTCAAAACTGCTTTTTAGGCAGTTTAAAAAAAAAAAAAAAAAAAAAAAAAAAAAAAAAAAAAAAGATACTCTCATCAAAATACCTATTAAACACTTTGGAGAGAGTTTAAGTTAAATACATGGTATTCAAAGACTTAATTACATTGCAGGTGCTTACAGTAACATGTCTTGAGAGCTTCAGAATAGCCTTCAGCAAAACAGGGAAATGAAGTTTAATAATCTTTACATTTTCAAAGTAAAAAGCAAAGCAAAAATATTTTCAGGCCTTCCTTGTACATCAGGGATGGAAAAGACACCACTTAATGTATTTAAAATAGCCTCTCCCTGGCCCTTCAGCTGTGATACAAGATCTGAGAACATTATGCTCTACAATTACTACTTATTTTGTGCAAACTTACCCTTTTCCCTTTACCCAACATAATTTATATGACGCAGATTATATATAATTTTGACTGCAATCCCTCAAGAGAAAAATGTAGGCCAGATATTGCAATCCTGCACAACCACATAAAGAACAGATTGAGGGAAAAGACCAAAAGCTCACTTCTGCTTTCCCCCAGCCCTGCTCCCAGCTCCAAGCAAACCCACCAGCTGTATAGCTGGCTAAAGCAGAGAACTAAGAGCATTTAGAGTTCTGTATGTAAACACTGATAAGATTGTTACATTAAAGAAACAACCTCGCTTTATATGAATAAAAAAATAAAAAAAATAAAAAAGACATTGAGGTGCTGGAGCGGGTCCAGAGAAGGGCGACAAAGCTGGTGAGGGGTCTGGAGAATAAGTCTTATGAGGAGAGGCTGAGGGAGCTGGGGTTATTCAGCCTGGAGAAGAGGAGGCTGAGGGGAGACCTTATTGCTCTCTCCAACTCCCTGAAAGGAGGGTGTAGAGAGGTGGGGGTCGGTCTCTTCTCTCAAGTCCCAGGCGACAGGACAAGAGGAAATGGCCTCAAGTTGCGCCAGGGGAGGTTCAGGCTGGATATTAGGAAAAATTTTGTCACTGAAAGGGTTCTCAGCCATTGGGATGGGCTGCCCAGGGAGGTGGTTGAGGCCCCATCCCTGGAGGTGTTCAAAAGACGGGTTGATGTAGTGCTGGGAGGTCTGGTTTAGTGATGATGCTCCTTGTTTGTTGTGTGGGTGTCTATTTTTGTCAGTTAGGTTGATGGTTGGACAAGATGATCTTTAAGGTCCCTTCCAACCTAGAAGATTCTGTGATTCTGTGAATTGAGCGACCAACAGTATAAAATTTACATCTATGTTATTTCCATACATTTTTAAATTGAAACCATCGCATTGGAAGTAAATTGCAGCTTCCTTTGGTGTCATCACCTCTTTCCCAACACTCTGGCTGGGAAAGGGGGAGTGATAAGAATGCCCACACGGCCCCAGTGTCACAAGACCACTATTACACCAGGATGCTCCCTCCTGAGCCATTCACACAAGCCCAGCTCTACAGCTGTGCACTCTCCTCCCTCCACACCCTAGCTTCAAAGATCCGACCAAATCTACAGCACTGCCTGTATGGCTGTCAGCAGAGAGTTTTTCCTCTACAGCACACAAAAGACATTTAGGAAGGTATAGAAGACATACGTACGTTTAGCTCTTTGCTCATCATTGACAACAGAACCCGTGTGTTTGGTCACAGTCCAGTTCCACAGGCTTATTGCGCTCTCTTCAACCTGAGGAGGAGAATTCCATTAGGTTGAATTTTATCCTGGATTTGGGTCACATTGAAATTTAGTACCAGAAAAGGAACCATGTTTCATGTGCATCACAGTAATGACCTGTCCACACGTTTGCACAACTTCCTTTTATGCTGGAGTCAAAGGTGTGAGTTTTCCATGAAACTGTGACGTGATCCCACAGGGAGACTTGGGGCAGTGCCCTGAGAACAGGCGTGCTGAATGGATGGCACAGCACTCCTTCAGCTACTAGCACGGATCATTCTTTCTATAGATCCATCATCTCAGAAGAATTACAAGCAGCAGGTGGGAAGCATATATCCTTTTCATAAGTATAGTTCATAAGATATAGTCAGTCTTATAAAAGACTGTTTCACATCTTCTGAAAACGTGAGAGCACTTCTAAGATGAAGCACGGCAAGAAAGAACGTGAGTGCAACTCCCAGGCTGGCAAGATCTCAAACTAAAACAAACTAATTAATCCTATGACCAGTAGCACATGTACGTCACATCATCCATCAGGGCTCCAATTCAAGATCATCATAACAGCATGAACATCCAATTCTGTAAGTGATGGACTTTAGAAACGTTCAAACACGTTCCTAAACAAATCCCATTAATCTGCCATATTCCTGCAGTGTCCTAACTACTGTTTCTACCACGTCCTCTTCCAAACTTAGCCAAACCCAACCTCACTTACCCTGTCTATCTGGGATGAAGTTTTCTCACAAACACTCACAGAGACAGAATTTGTTCAATAGCACATCACCACCTCCAAAATACAACTGGTTATGCGCCAATTCGAGATCATCATAACAGCAAATTCTGTAAGTGATGGACTTTAGAAACATTCAAACACATTCCTAAACAAATCCCATTAATCTGCCATATTCCTGCAGTGTCCTAACTACTGTTTCTACCACGTCCTCTTCCAAACTTAGCCAAACCCAACCTCACTTACCCTGTCTATCTGGGATGAAGTTTTCTCACAAACACTCACAGAGACAGAATTTGTTCAATAGCACATCACCACCTCCAAAATACAACTGGTTCACTGCCAGCTTTCAGAATACATTATCTACATTTTAAATAGAAGTTGAAAAATTGGAATTGGAATTGGAAAAGCGCTGTAATAATTATATCAGGTTTAAAAACTTAACTATAGTAAGGCCTCACCTCTTTTCCTGTCAAAAAGAAAACAAAGTAGTTTAATTATTTAAGTTACGCATATCAGGAAACTCCTGATATTAGCGAACAAAGAACAAAGGCTACCAACTATATACTTTTGTTACAAAGATGATGAACAAGCTCCTTTATCAACCCACCTTGAAGGGCTGCCCTTTCCATCACTTTAGATCTTAGTTTCCACGGCGGATCTTGGCTACGAATATGCTCTTGCCTAACCAGGAGACAATTTATGGCCCCTTTTATTGAAGAGATCAGATTACAAATTAAAGGATTTCTCCTTTCTTCAAAAATAATTCAGCCCAACCGATTCAGGAAGAACTGAAGGATCCCAGTTTTACACTCCTGTAATTTCTTTACGGCCTGCACTCAGCATACTTTCTGCTGAGACACGTGCCAACCTATCTTGCCACTTGTCACAAGCTCAGGACTTTCAAAATCAGTCTTCCTTAGATGAAAATTGTTACGAGTTAAATCTCTCCTCAAAACATAATTTTGGCGGAAAAAGCTGGACACCACCTCAGCTGGTCTTGGTTTTAATCCAGATTCATGGAATAAAAGAAAAATAATTTACTCATCAGACTTCTGTTTGAAAAAGGGTTCTTAAAGTCAGTGTTTACTACTTTGTCAGTACTCCTCTAGAAGAAATACACAGAAAGGGGAAAAAAATGAAATTAAAAACGTTGTAAACAACCTAATTCCCTTCCCACTGCGTCCTGGGTTTACCAGGCAGTTAAAAAGACAATCTTGTCTTCTTCTTCCTCAAGTATGTGCTATGGTTATTGGAGTGAGAAGGACCTCTCCTCTGGCCCAGTACCCGACTCCCAAGGGACCAGCACTGTTTGCCTTTTCCCTTGAAATTACAACTGGATACTACTAGAAAATTGAAATAATAAGAGCCTTAGCACTACTGAGACACCAGCAACTTTTTCCTTTACGATGCACGCTTTTACACTTAGCATCAGCATTTCGCATTGACTTTTTAAACGTAGCATTTCCCTCTTTTATTTCACACTTCCACGCTGTTGGGTTAAAAGATGAGTAAAACAAAGGCTTTTGTCCTCATCCCAGGAATACTGAGGGCCGAGGCGGGAGGCCACTGGTAGAGCCCCAGGGCCCGCGGCCACCAACCTGGGCGAGGGGAGCCGGGTGCTGTGGGGCGCCGGGACCCCCCGTTTCCCCGAGGGGTCCGGCGGGGGGGGGCCCAGCCGGGTTCCCGCTCTCGAGGGAGCCGCTCCCCGCCGCCTGGAAGAGCTCCTCGGTGAGGGCGGCGATGCGGGACGGCGCCTCCTCCCTCAGCAACTCCTGCACCAGCCCTGTGGGACAAGGAGGAGAGGGAGGCGTCAGATGCGGCCCAACGGCAGGCGGCGGCGGCTGCTGGGCGCTCTCGGGGAGGGGAAGCCCGTGCCGTGCCGTGCCGTACCCTGCACCGCCTCTAGTCGCGCTGCCGCCATGTCCCGAGCCGCCCCTCAGCGCCTCCCGCGCCTCAGGGGAGCGGCGGGGCGGAGCACGGCGCACGCGCGGCACCGCAGAGCATGCCGGGCCCGGCGCCCTCAGAGGGCTCCGCGCGCCGATTGGCTATTCGGCGCTAGCGGCCCGCCTCCCCCGCGCCGAGCGACAGGCGCCGCAGCCA
>NW_015094505.1:424854-425102 GCF_001431845.1 Calidris pugnax
AGGAGGAGAGGCAGGCGTCAGATGCGGCCCAACGGCAGGCGGCGGCGGCTGCTGGGCGCTCTCGGGGAGGGGAAGCCCGTGCCGTGCCGTGCCGTACCCTGCACCGCCTCTAGTCGCGCTGCCGCCATGTCCCGAGCCGCCCCTCAGCGCCTCCCGCGCCTCAGGGGAGCGGCGGGGCGGAGCACGGCGCACGCGCGGCACCGCAGAGCATGCCGGGCCCGGCGCCCTCAGAGGGCTCCGCGCGCCGA
>NW_015094505.1:425112-445887 GCF_001431845.1 Calidris pugnax
GGCAAGATGTCGGGGTTGCTCCACACCACCCTCAGCGGCCTCAACAGCGATTCCTACTGCGAGATCAGCCAGTACCGCGACCAGCACTTCCGGGTGCGGAGGGGCCCCGGGGGTGGCGGGGCCCAGCCGGGGGACAGCGCCTGAGGGAGGGGAGGCCGGGCGGGGAGTGGGCGGGAGGGCCCTGCCGGTGGGACCGGGGGACGACGGGCGAGCTCACCCCGCTGCGCGTTCCCCTCTGCCCGCAGGGTAGCAGGCAGCTGCAGGAGAAGTCCCTGAAGATCTCCTCCACGCTGTACGTCGGAAACCTGTCCTTCTACACCACCGAGGAGCAGATCCAGGAGCTCTTCTCCAAGTGCGGAGACGTCAAGAGGATCGTCATGGGCCTGGACAAGATCAAGAAAACCCCCTGTGGCTTCTGCTTCGTCGAGTATCTTTTTCTGGTTCGCTGCCGGCCTCGGGTGTGGGGTTGCCACCTTGTAGGTCCCCTGCGCGCAGCCAGCTCAGCTGTTCTGCTGTGGGGAACCTGAGAAGGGTGACAGTCGGGTGCTTCTCTCCCCTTCCAGCCTTGCTGCTTCCCCACCACCACCCGACCTGGGAGACAGACTGTACAGTGGTGCCGTAGGTGAAAAGTGCTACCGCCCCTGTACTTCCTGGAGGTGGCAGAGAGCTCCTTTAATTTGTCACTTTCTGCAATGGTTTTAGGGCCAAAATGAGAACTGTTTGAATTGTCTGCCTGAGCTCTTGCGTGGTCAGAGCGAATACTCACTTTCTCACCGTACCTTTACACCTGCCACAGGGGTATTCCCAAGCACAGAGCACACGCTTGTCCACGTTGTACCGTGAGCTGCCTTAGCAAAGCTCTCCTGTGAGGCCTGCCCCTCTTGTTCAAATTCAGTCAAGTTTCATGCAGTATAAAAAGGCGTATTTCAGATGTCTAGCCCTTAGCAAGGCTTTAATGTGTTTGTTTCATCTGCTTGCGAAATAAGTGATCCAAAGCTATGTCTTCTAAGACTAGATGATCTTTAAGGTCCTTTCCAACCTAGACGATTCTGTGATTCTATGATTCTTGTCTATGCAGGTACTAACTAACTAACACTAAGTGATCCAAAGCTATGTCTTCTAAGACTAGATGATCTTTAAGGTCCTTTCCAACCTAGACGATTCTGTGATTCTATGATTCTTGTCTGTGCAGGTACTAACATTAAAATTCAGAGTTCTTTTTGAGTGGGAGCTGGTTTTAGCTCGGATTTATGTAAGTGCAGTTTTTGATCCCGTAGAGAGAGCAGGAAGAGCAGAAAAGGCTGGAAGGCAGGGTTTTTCTGCTTCTCAAATACGATAGCTCTCTGTTTTATTTTCCCTGTACCCAACAGAATAGCACACACACTTAGTTTTCCTTAGAGTGTGCTTCAGGTACTACACCAGAGCGGATGCTGAACACGCCATGCGGTTTATCAACGGCACACGGCTGGACGACCGCATCATTCGAACCGACTGGGATGCAGGGTTCAAGGAGGGCCGGCAGTATGGAAGAGGAAAGACTGGAGGACAGGTAAAGAAAGGCAATACCACTTCGTTCCTGAAATTGGATCCCCCTAAGACTGTGTACTGTTGTGCCAGTTTTGTCTCACGCAGAAAAATGTGTAGACTGTCAAGGTCTGATAATGAACGTTAGCCATTCCCAGGTTGTTTTGGTAACTGATGCCTGGTGTTAAAAGCTAGAAATGGAGTCGAAGGCCATTTCTGCCTAGGACTCCACAAACTTCCTGCAATGCAAGCAGAATGTTCCGTAATCCAACTTAGTATTCTTAAAATGATGCAGAATTTGGATGGAGGGGGATAGTGTGGCTGCTAGGCCAGTCTCCTAACGCTGCAGTTTACCCCGCTGCAAAGGTGGGGTTCCTTTGCAGATCTCCAGGGTGGAGAGGAGAAAATGGTCTGAAGGCCAGTCCTGGCAGTTCAGACAGCTGGACTGCAAAGCTGAATGAAAATACTTGGGGGGTCTTCTTTGCTTCTTCTCTAAAAAGACCTCAGCCATCAGATGTATCCTCGTTTGTCATTTTCACCACAATTACCACCTTTTTGGTGGATTATTTGAAGAGATTTCAAACGAATCAAAGTGCTTCTACCCTGAACTTAAGTCCCCTGCCAGCTGAGTGAGGAGGGGATGATTCTGAAGGTCTAGCAGGAGACAGGCAGTGCAGGGCACTAATATTTGTGTTACTGCTGTGTTCCAGGTGCGAGATGAGTACCGGACAGACTACGACGTGGGAAGAGGTGGCTTTGGCAAGATCATTCAGATGCAGAAGGCAAATCATCAGCCTGCAATCTATTAATTGCACCGTGGCTCCTAGCGGGCTCCGTCCTTCAGAGCTAGCTCTGTTCTTGCGTTTTGGATCGGGGTAGGGAGTGAGATCCCAGTTCCAGCAGAAGGTGACCCTCCTTAGACTGTGGATATACATGTATTCATCCCCCCTTCCTTCTGGGCTAGAGAGGGTGTTCTGTGCTGTTACAGGGCAACAAGGGGAAAAAAACAGACAGCTCTGCAGGATTCTGGGTAAGAAGAAAGGCAGCAGGTCACACACACCTTGTGCGACAGGTTCTCCTCCTTGCAGTTGAGCAGGTGGCTTCCTCCAAGCTGCGGCTGCGGCCGTGGTTGCTCTCCAATGGAACTCCTTAAAAGCTTAGCACCATCGGAGCCCCGGGCACCTTGTGGGGACACACAAGAGATTCAGGTTTCTAATTCACAGCCTCATCTGCATGCAAAGCAGGATCACTGTCTGGATGAGACAAGTGGAGCAAGGTCTTACCCTCTGCTTGGAGGTGCCTCTTTGCACATGTAGCCCTTGGGTTGGTCAGGGCCTGCAGAGCGTTTCTCTTTATGATGCCCCCAGTGCTGCCTGGCTTTTCAGATCCTCACTGTTTGGCATGATTTTGTTAAAAGTTTCTTTTCATTTTTTTTAAATAAACCGTTGTATTGGGTGTGGCTGAGAACAGAGTTATTTTTTCCCCCGAGCAGCCTTCAGGAGGCTGTGCTGTGTGTCGGTAGCTGGGAAGGTGCTGCTGACATGGTGGTGGTGTGGCTCCTGCTGAGCAGTGCTCCCACAGCATCAAGGCTCTTTCTCCAGTCCTTACCCCCCTCGCCCTGTAGGCTGGGGGTGGGCAAGGTCTTGGGAGGGGACAGAGCCACCCAAACTGACCGAAGGGGCATTCCATCCCACATGACGTCTGCTCAGCAACGAAAGCTAAGAGAAAGGAGGAGGAAGGGGATATTTGTTATGATGTTTATCTTCTGGAGCACCTGCTGTGCCTACTGAAGCCCTGCTTCCCGGGAAGTGGCTGGACATCACCTGCAGATGGGAGATGGGGAATAAAGCTTTAGTTTTCCTTCGCTCCCGTGTGTGGCCTTGCTTTTGCTTTAATAAACTGCCTTTATCTTGACCCACAAGTTCTTTTCCGTCTTATCTTCTCCCCACCTCTCTCCTGCTGAGGAAGGGCAGTGATGGAGGGGCTCGGTGGGCACCTGGCCTCCAGCCAGGGTCAACCCACCACAGTCCTCTCTGTTAGTATGTGAGCTGTTTAATGCTACTGATCATAGAACACTGGGACGGGGTTTGGGGAACAGGGTGTCGTCCTGGTGTAAAAGTCGCCAGCTTTTGGGTGAGGTGAATGCTGAAGTGTGCCCCGAGGTGGCCAGTCCCTGGGTGGCAGGGCATGTGGAAGGACTGGGGCAGGTCCCTAGGGTGGTTGTTGCCTCCCATCGCCTGGGACTTTACACCTAAACAGGCAACCCTGAGAAACCGAGGTGAAGGGTGCACTGCCTGCCCCAGTGCAAACCAGCAGTACTGGTTTCAGCCTGCCGTGTGCCTACAGAGCCACCGCTCACCCCTGTCAGAGGACTGTGGTTAAGGCAGGGACACAAACCACCTCTGAGAACACCTCGCCTGAGACCAAGGTGCAAGCTGTGACATGTCACGAGGACATGACAGTAGAGCTAGGGACTCAAACAACTACAGTTGCCCCAGAAGTGAAAAAGAATCACAGAATCCTGTGGGATTGGAAGGGACCTCTGGAGATCATCCAGTCCAACCCCCTGCCAGAGCAGGGCCACCCAGAGCAGGTTGCACAGGAACGTGTCCAGGTGGGTTTGAATGTCTCCAGAGAAGGAGACTCCACCACCTCCCTGGGCAGCCTCTTCCAGGGCTCTGCCACCCTCAAAGTGAAGAAGTTCCTCCTCATGTTTAAGTGGAACTTCTTATGTTCAAGTTTGTGTCCATTTCCTCTTGTCCTGTCCCTGGCCACCACTGAAAAAAAGACTGGCCCCATCCTCCTGACACCCACCCTTCAAGTATTTATAGGTGTTGATCAGATCCCCCCTCAGCCTTCTCTTCTCCAGACTAAACAGACCCAAGTCCCTCAGCCTCTCCTCGTAAGGGAGATGCTCCAGGCCCCTCAGCATCTTTGTAGCCTCTGCTGTCCCCTCTCCAGCAGCTCCCTGTCCTTCTGGAACTGGGCAGCCCAGAACTGGCCCCAGTGCTCCAGATGGGGCCTCCCCAGGGCAGAAGAGAGGGGGAAGAACCAGTGGACAAGGAGGTCAATGAGTCCCTGTCATCGATTAGTACGGGAGGAGGAAGAGAAGGAAGGGTTTGATCAAGATGCTGGTCCTTCGGCAAAGAAATTGGAGGAAGGAGTGAGAGAATTCAGATGAGTGGCAGAAACTGCCCGATCTCTGACCTCATCAGAGCTTTGAGACCTGTGGGAAGAAGGCAGGAGAGCAGATTGCTGCCCAGCTGCTCCCATGCCAGTGTAACAGAGCCGGCAGGCAGCATTTGTAAAGTAGGGGAGCCCAGCAGCTGGGATCCTTTGCTAGAAACTGGGAAGTTGAGAGAGAACTGGAGAAGAGGCAGCAATTTGTGGTGTCTGGAAAACGGCTCCTCTTGAGTGTGAGGGGAAGATACCCATTCTGGGAAAACCTTGTGAACTGCCCGAGAAAGTGGAGGACTGCAGATGGAGGCATCTAGTGCCTGAGAGAATTAGTGGTGCTGGAGGTCACCTACAAGGATCTACATGATGAGGTCTCCAAAGATGCAGAGAGTGTCCTGTGCATGGGGGCCGTGTGAGGGAAGTGCCCCAGCGTCATGTTCTATCAGCTTTGCAGCCATGTATTGCCCAGACACGGATGCATCAACTGTGGAGAGAGTGTCTTCTTGACTCCAAAACTTTGAAGAAAATCTCTGTCTCCCTCTTGTCCCCTCTGACAGGCAGTCTTCCCATTTTAACAGCGTGGCTCACACTATCTATCCTGTTCTCAGGGTCTGAACAAAGGACCAGAGTAGATGAAAACCTTTCTGTGCCCAAGAATCTCTCTGTTAGGGCAGGTAATTCCATTGAGCAAGTTAAATTCTGCCTGTGCGTCGGGGTTTGTGTTATGTAAATAATAGGAGCTGATCCCTGCCCAGTAATGTGTAATCGTGATTCTTTCATGCATTGTCTTATCCAAGATAATGGAAACTGTTGCACACCCATCTGCAGACCAGGCATACAATTTAAATTAGTCTAAGACTCACATTACTCCAAAGTCTTAATAACTGAGCGGGAGAGGAGAGAGTTACGCTGTGTTTGTTGAAATGTCTCCTGCCTGTTTGTTTTGCAAGTCAGGTTGCTCTGCCTGTACAACTGTCATGGGTCTTGAAGGAACTGCATGTTCAGTCTTGGGCAGGTTTCAGCAGTGACAGCCCTGAGAAGCCTGTGATGCCCGCTGCCCCTCAGAGCGGTGAAAAGGAGCAGGATATTGACTCAAGAGCAAAAAATACAAGCAGTCATCTGTCCAGCCTGGCAAAATGGCTTCAGCGCGAGGGCCCGTGCAGAGAATATGAATCACAGAGGGAATAATTACCTGGGCAAACCCAGCAGGGAAATGGGAGAACTTAAGGAAGATGGGGAGAGAAACCAGTCACTTAACTCCAGGATTAGCAAAGCAATCTCTTGTGTATGAGGAAGAGAAACCCAAGGCGAATTTTCAGTTTGCTCCTGGGAGAGGCTGGTGGGGCCTGTTGGGCACGTCAGGTCTATGGATGTGACAGAACATGCAGAGATCTGTTCAGTCAGGTGCCTGGGCTGTTTTGTGACTGCAGAAGGCTTCAGTCCCTATTTTTGCACGATACCATGATTTTGGCTCTACACAGATCTCCCGGTCCCACTCACTTCAGTCTGGAGAAAGAGTGTCTCCTTCAGCAAGTCCCAAACCAGGGCTAGCAATCTATATCAACATAACCTTTGCAAAGAGATTTGTGCTGACTTTTATTCAAACACATGTGTTTGCCTAAAAGAATCCACCTCAAATACTACAGATGCAATAAATGTCAGGATCCCTTCCTTCTGCAGCAATCCCAGACAGAACCCGAGAGAGATGAGAAAGTTTACAAGTCAGTAGGTGCTCCCTACGAGCCCTTGGCCCCTGCTGCCACATGTAGGTAGCCACGTGGCACCGTGCTGCAACAGTCAGAAGAGGTGTCCTTGCCAAGAGCGTTCCCAAGCACAGTGGCTGCCAGAGCCCTGGAGCAGCCCCTCCTGCCCTGGCCGGGCTCCTGGCCATGGCACGCTCTGTGCCCAGAAGACTTGGGCTCCAGGGCTGCTTTTCAGACACCTTTCATCAGCACACAAAGGTCCTGTTAGGAGAGAAAGCGCTTTGTCCTCCTCACATTGCTGGGGCAGGGCCAAGCCGTGCAGCTCAGCCAACAGACTGAGAGACCTGACCAGACCCAAGAGAAACCATGTACATCTTAAGAGCAAGCATGGGGCTGCCTCTCCAAGCAAGCCCTGAGCAGTTGACATGCTGGAAGCAGAGGCTACTTTGCCCGACCCACAGCCCAGCTCTTTCTGCAAAGAACCCTGATGGTGAGTTCATGCCAGCACCAACCAAAGGAGCTTAAACCACCCTTCGGGCTTCCTGAGGAATCAGGACTTGGACTCTAGTGAGTGTCCGCTGGATCCCTTGTGATCTGTGGAGACCTTCTTCCTCCATGAGGCAGAACAGAACAAAGTAGAGTGGTTTTGCCAGGAGAGGCTGCTCCTCCTCGGGCTCCTTGGCTGTGCTCTTGCTCAGCGACACCATACTCAAAGCCATCTGCACTGGGGAGGGCAAGAGGCAGACGGCAATTCTCATTCCGTGTGAGAGCTTTTAGAGTCCTCTTTGATCCAGTAACAAACCTGAGCAACCTGACCAAGTTTTAGAGCGGTCAAACAGCAACATTATAGTTGGGGTGCTCCACAGCCACTTCCAGCCACTGCTCCCCCGAGAAGATCCTAATCACCTTCCTCTCATGACCTAGTGTCATACAGGGTCCCATACTTTGCCATACACCCCGGAGAGGGATGCACCAGGCCTGGCATCACAGTGCTGGTAAATGAGGTGGACCATCTCTTCCTCCACCTCACAGATGCAGTAGACCAGCTGGCCCAGCAGGTCACTGTCAAAACCTGAGAAATTCATCTTCCCAACCATCTCCTCCGCTGCCAGAGCTGCCATCACCTTCACATGGAGGCACCGACGTGGCCTGTGCAGCTCTGAAAGGGCCTATTCATAGTCCATGCTGACCCAGCCAGGGCCCTGGACCTGTGTGCTCTGCACCTGGGCCCGGCACATTGCCAGCCTCCCCAGCCCCAGTTGTCAGCACCTTGCACCAACATCAGAAAAACCCGGCACATTGCCAGCCTCCCCGGCCCCAGCCCGTTGTCAGCACCTTGCACCAACATCAGAAAACCCACCATGATCTTCTTGGCCCCCTTCACATAGTCTTTGCTGTCCTGAATGCAGTGGGCAGCAGTGAGGAATCACCGCTGGGACACCAGCAGGCCCATGCAGCCCATGGAGATCATGATCACGGAATCATGGCATTGTCAGAGTTGGAAGTGGAGATAATGATCACGGAATCATGGAATTGTCAGAGTTGGAAGGGACCTCTAGAGATCCTCCAGTCCAACTCCCCTGCCAAAGCAGGGCTGCCCAGAGCACATCACTCAGGAGCATCCAGGCGGGGCTTGAAGATCTCCAGAGAAGGGGACTCCACACCCTCCCTGGGCAGCCTCTGCCAGGGCTCTGCCACCCTCACCCCAAACAAGTTCTTCCTCACATCCCAGTGGAACTTCCCATGGTCCAGCTTGTGCCCGTTGCCCCTCGTCCTCTCACTGGGAACCACTGGAAAGAGTCTGGCTCCATCCTCCTCCAACCCACCCTTTAGACACTTGTCAGCATTGATAAGGTCTCCCCTCAGCCTTCTCTTCTCCAGGCTCAAGAGCCCCAGCTCTCTCAGCCTTTCCTTCTCCAGGCTCAAGAAGCCTCTCTTCTGCAGCTTTCTCAGCCTTTCCTCATCAGGGAGATGCTCCAATCCCTCCATCATCTCTGTTGCCCTACGCTGGACTCTCTCCAGCAGTTCCCTGTCTCTCTTGAAGTGGGGAGCCCAGCACTGGAGGCAGGATTCCAGTTGTGGCCTCCCCAGTGCAGAGCAGAGGGGGAGAATGACCGCCTTCCACCTCCTGGCCACACTCTTCCCTCTGCAGCCCAGGATCCCATTGGCCTCTTGGCCACAAGGGCCCATTGCTGGCTCATGGAGAGTTTACTGTCCACCAGGACCCCCAGATCCTTCTCCTCAGCAGTGCTTTCCAGCAGGTCCACCCCTAACCTGTATTGGTGCCTGGGGTTCTTCCTCCCCAGGTGCAGGACCCTACACTTGCCCTTGTTGAACCTCATGAGGTTCTCCTCTGCTCATCTCTCCAGCCTGTCCAGGTCATGCTGGATGGTGGCACAGCCCTCTGCAGTGTCGGCCAGTCCTCCCAGTTTGGTATTGTTAACAAACCTGCTGAGGATACATTCCATGCCCTCGTCCAGGCCATTGATGAATATGTTAAACAAAACTGGACCAAGTATTGACCCCTGGGGGACACCACTGGTTACGGGCCTCCAACTTGACCCTGTTCCATTAATCACAACCCTCTGAGCTCTGTCACACAGCCAGGACCCAATCCACCTCACTGTCATCCATCACTCATCCAGCCCACACTTCCCTAATTTCCTAATGAGGATGTTATGAGAGACAGTGTCAAAAGCCTTGCTGAAGTCAAGGTAGATGATGGTGGCAGAGCAGGGGTAGTTCATCAGGAAGGGGCTCCCACTGATGGAAAAATGCCTGTTTGCAACATAAATCTGCCGCTTGCATCGCACATACTGCCTCCATCGTCCCCTCTCCCACCACTCGCCTGGGGGCTCGCTTCCTCCATTGGGGTACGCTGTCTGGTAAGAGAGGCTCTCCTGGAGGTCCCAGGGGAGCAGGGTGGCTTTCCCCCGGGTGCTGGCAGTGTTGCAGCCTGTGGTCAGCTCTGGGATGGGTTGGGACAAGAACCACCCTGTGGCTGGTTGCAGCCTGGAACTGGGAACAAGAGCAGGAATCAGGTCACCAGCTGCAGCGCTGGGAAGGAAGGAGAGCAAGAGAAGAGCAAGCACCTGGCAGGCAGTCACCGTGCCAGACCTGCAACGGCAGAGCAAGGAGAGCATTAATCCAGCACGATTAGAGACCCAGCCACCTGCCGCGGCTTGGGGCCGGGAGGATTATCGGGTGCAGGCAGCCTCCTGCCAGCCACGGGGTCGTGCATGCTTAAGCTGTTACCGCAGAAAGCAGAAGGGTTGGGACCTGCCTGGAGCCGGGTGAGTAAAGAGCGATAGAAATCTTCCCCCGGTGCTGGCTTTGATCTCCAGGAGCTCTTCTGGACGGTGAGGCCCTGCAGCACAACACAGCGCTGCTGCAGAAATATCACGAGCTGATGAGTTTGCTCTGTTGCGCCAGTAACCCTGTCTGCCCCGGGGTGGATTCCCCAGATTCCAGGGCTGGAACAGCACTGATGGATGTGTCCCACCCGGCAGCTGCCACGGCTCCACTCCCCCGGCTGGTCACCTGCGGGGAGCAGGATCTGACAGTACCCACTCGCTGGTCCTAGAGGGAAGAAGAATCATAGAATCATTCAGGTTGGAAAAGACCCTTGGAATCATCAAGTCCAACCATCTACCCCACTCCATAAAGTTCTCCTCTCCACCATATTCCCCAACACCACATCTAAATGGCTCTTAAACACATCCAGGCATGGCGACTCAACCACCTCCCTGGGCAGCCTATTCCAGTGTCTGACCACTCTTTCAGTGAAAAACTCTTTCCTAATGTCCAGTCGAAACCTACTCTGTTGCAGCTTGAAGCCATTCCCTCTCGTTCTATTGCTAATTACCTGTGAGAAGAGACCAGCACCAACCTCTCTACAATGTTCTCTCAGGTAGTTGCAGAGAGTGATGAGGTCTCCCCTCAGCCTTCTCCTCCTCAAACTAAACAGTCCCAGCTCCCTCAATCGCTCTTCGTACAATCTATTCTCCAGGCCCTTCACCAGCTTCGTTGCCCTCCTCTGCACCCGCTCTAGCACCTCCAGATCTCTCCTGGATTGAGGTGCCCAAAACTGGACACAATACTCGAGGTGTGGCCTCCCCAGTGCTGAGTCCAGGGGGACAATCACCTCCCTACTTCTGCTGCTCACACAGAAGGCACATTAACTCCTCAGGTTGAAGTATTTGGCCTCACAGAGCTGTGTGGACCAGCCAGCCTATTTTAACTCCCAGAAGGATCATTGTACCCAATTTAGAATTTAATCTGCTGCTACATCTGCACATGCCAGGGCCACCCTTGGTCCGGCAAGGGAGCTGTGCAGGGGCAGGCTCTGCAGCACCAGCTCTCCCTCCAGCAGCTCACACCTCTGTCTCCATCCTGCCCCAAGCCTGGATGCCCACAAGGGCTCCTCAGAAGCCCCCCCGGGGACTTTTTCTCAACAGACAGCTGTATGTGAGGGTGGTGAAGCACTGGAACAGGTTGCCCAGAGAAGTTGTGGCTGCCCCATCCCTGGAGGGTTCAAGGCCAGGCTGGATGGGGCTTGGAGCAACCTGGTCTGGTGGGAGGTGTCTCTGCCCAGGGCAGGGGGGTTGGAACTCGATGATCTTTAAGGTCCCTTCCAACTCTAACCATTCTCTGATTCTATGCAGGGAAAGCCCTGCGCCTCCCCAGGAAAGCCCCGTGTCCCCCCAAGGCAGCTGGGGTCTGTGCTGGACACGCAGCAGTGTGGGGGGTCATGAAAGCCCCAGGGGACCGGCTGGAGCCACCAAGAACCACCAGCTCCCTGCACCATCGCAGCCTGTCCCGCGGTGCAGCATCCCCAGCATGGCCCATGGCCACAGTGTGTCATCGGTGGCCGGTGGCCGCAGCTGGGCCTCCACTGCAGCGCTGCCCCAATGGCCTGCCCCCTCAGCGTGGCTCGGGCCAAACGCAGCTGGAGCCAACAGCTCTTTAAATCCAGGGGGGATGGCAACAGGGAGACCACAAACCAAGCCCTGGCTGTACTTTCTCTGGGGGGGATGTCCTGCCTGAGTCTGCCCCCAGCACTACAGCACGCAAGAAAATGAAGTGGGAGCCAGCCCTGCCTCCCTGCCCGTACGGTGGCACTGCCACTGGCACCGGAGCAGCTTCAGGCTCCTTCAGGCTGGAGCCACCAAGGAAGACCCACGGCCGGGAAGGAGCACAAGCCGTGATGCCGCTGGGGTGGAAACTGCAGGGCAAACCACGGGCAGCTGTGTGCAGGGCTGGGCACCCAGCCTCTCGGTGGAAAAGCCACCACTGCTTTTTACTGCCTTTTCTCAAACCAGAAAATGGCCCCGTCCAGCATGGCACGGGAGGGGAAAGCCCCCCCTGCAGCCCCCAGCACCTGACTTCACCCAGGAATGCAGATGACACCAAACTAGGTGGGAGTGTTGATCTGGTTGAGGGTCAGAGGGCTCTACAGGGGGACCTGGACAGGTTGGATCGATGGGCCAAGACCCATGGAACAAGGTTTAATAGGGCCAAATGCTGGGTCCTGCATTTCGGTAACAACAACCCCATGGACGCTCCAGGCTGGGGGCAGAGTGGCTGGAGCTGCCCAGCAGAAAAGGACCTGGGGGTGACCCATGTCGGCTGAACAGGAGCCAGCAGTGTGCCCGGGTGGCCAAGAAGGCCAACAGCATCCTGGCCTGTGTCAGGACCAGCGTGGCCAGCAGGAGCAGGGCAGTGATGGTGCCTCTGGACTGGGCACTGGTGAGGCCTCACCTCCAGGGCTGGGTTCAGTTCTGGGCCCCTCACTACAGGAAGGACATTGAGGGGCTGGAGCGTGTCCAGAGGAGAGCCACCAAGCTGGGGAGGGGTCTGGAGAACAAGTCCTACGAGGAGAGGCTGAGGGAACTGGGCATGTTTAGTTTGGAGAAGAGGAGGCTGAGGGGAGACCTCATTGCCCTCTACAGCTCCCTGAAAGGAGGGTGGAGAGAGGTGGGGGTTGGCCTCTTCTCCCAAGGGAATTATGACAGGGCCAGAGGAAATGGTCTGAAATTTGGGCAGGGGAGCTGGAGGGCAGCTCTGAGGAGAAAGACCTAAGAGTCCTGGAGGATAATAGGATGACCATGAGCCAGCAGTGTGTCCTTGCGGCCAAGAAGGCCAATGGTACAGGGGATTATTTCTCCCCAGGTGCAGCACCCTACACTTGCCTTCATTGAAGTTCATCAGGTTCCTCTCTGCCCAACTCTCCAGCCTGTCCAGGTGTCTCTTGTAGGGCAGCACAGCCCTCCAGTGTGTCAACAGTTTTGTATTGTCCATGTCCCAGTGGGTGCCCAGGATGGGACACTGGTGCTCAGTGGGATGGCCCAGAGCCAGGCAGGGACATGCTGGTGGGCACAGACCCGCGCGTGGCCACGGGCATGGACATGCAGATGTGCACAGGGACACGGGCACAAACAAAGGCAGTGCTGAGGCAGGGGATGAGGGCTGTAGCCATATCACAGGCCCGTTGCCCACTAGGCTTGGGCAACAGCAGCCGAACAAGGGTGCAAGGGTGCTGGGGGGACTGTGGGCTCAGCAGGGCCCCATGTTCTGCCACTGGCCAGAAGATGCCCACCTGGCAGGGTGGTGGGGGGCACCCTGTGGCACCGGCACCAGCAGCAGAGCTGGGAGCACCTGCCAGGAGCCAGTGCCAGGAGCCGGCCATGCCTGCAGGCTGGAGCCTGGAGCTCTGGCAGGACACCTTGGCTGGGGACAGCAGGGCTGGCAGTGCCCGGCGCAGGGACAGAGCGGGCACCACAGCCCCTTTTGCTCCCCCACAGCCCCAGTCTGGCCTCCCAGCTCCAGCCCAGGGGCCCTCACCGCTGACCGTGCCGTGACCCTGCTCTGCTGCCAGCACACAGGGAGCGATGCAAGAACCCACGCAAGATCTATCCGCTCCAAATTAGTTTATTTTGCAAAATTATCTGTCAGGGCTGATTTAGACCAGACCAGAATATGGGAAATCATCATCTTCTCATACGGATGCAGCCCAGCTTCTGGCCACGCTTCCTCTCTGCAAGCCACTGCTGGAGAACCCAAGAGATATCTCCAAGGTCATTACTGCAGCCACTGTCCTGAGACCCCGTGGCACCCCCAGGCAGCGTGGGGCCCTGTGTCCTGCCCCCAGATACCAGCAGTGCTGGGTTGAGCTGGCCCGGAGCACTGGTCTGCAGGTCCTGGCTCACTGTCCTCGGGGACAGTGCGAGGGCTGGTGGCTCCAGCCGGCAGGTTTGGGGCAGGGAGCTCAGCCAGCACCGCCGGCTGTGGCCGAGCCCTGCTCTACGCTGGCACCCGGCCCGCGGGGTCTGTCACCACAGGGCACTAGCAGGAGGTGGGGTGGGACCAACAAGAGCCGAGCGATTACAAAAACACTCTGTTTAATAGGTATAAAAGCCAACATTAAAACACCAATTATACTAAGGCATAGAAGGTGGGACACTGGGTACAGCTACACTGTGGACATCTTGAGGGACACCCGAGAGGGATGCTCCCCGCAAGCAGCATGACTGGGGCAGCACAGGGCTCAGCGTGGGGGGGTTTGGCCGGCTGAGCCCTCTGCTGCCAGCAAGTACCGGACGACTGGCAGCACCAGAAGGGGCTGCCGCAAGCCTCGCCACAGGGCTCCGGCCACGGCTGCCGCGTACATCCCCAGCACTTCGAAAGCACAGAGAGGAGGTGGTGACCACGGCCACATGAACAGACAGGACAAATACAGCTGCACCATCACGTGGGGGCTCCCCGTGCGCAGGGAAAGCAGCATTTCTGACAGCAGCACCCACGGCAGGAGGGCCGTGCTGGGGTCACTGTCCCTCCGCGGGGCTGGGGGGATGGCAGAGATCAACCCCAGGCCACCAGCAGTGCCACCCGGCCCGGGGACTCATCTCCGTGGCCTCTGCTCAGCACAGGGCCCAGCTCTGTGTCCTGGCTCTGGGATTCGCTCCCCGGGCGGGAGGGCATGGATGAACTGTGCGGATCACGATCTCGACTACTGGCAGAGGTCCACGGAGCGCTGGTGCCTGATCCCTCAGACAGCAGCAGCCCCAGGGCTGAGGTCCGGTCCGGGGTGGTGCAGAGGCTTTTCTACTGTCACACAGGGTTCCTCTGCTCTTTTCCCCTCCACGCTGTTCCAAATCCCGTAGCCCAAGTAAATCACAAAACCTGCAGGAGAGTTTCGGCAATGAAATGTGCGGCAGCGTGCTGCCGGCGTTAACAGCCCCCCCGGGGCAGACCCTGCGGGCACAGCACTCCAGGGACCCTCCCCGGGACACCTACCCAAGGCCATCCAGATGACAAACCGCACCCAGGTGCTGGCACTCAGCTGTACCATCAGCAGGATATTAACAAAGATGCTGAAGACCGGCAGGAGTGGGAGGAAAGGGACCTGCGAGGGACAAGAGGTGCCTTGAAGCACCCAGCTGGGCTCGAGGATGCTCCTGGCCAGGGAGGGATCCCACCCCTGCCACAGCCCAGAGAGTACTTCCACCCTGGGGACTGCACCTCAGAGAGCCACGTTTCAGGACCCTGGGCTCTCCTGGATGGTGACAGCCTGGCAGCAAGCCCTGGCAAACCCTGCAACGGCCCAGACCCTACCAGGGGTCTGTGCGGGTGCAGACACTGAGCCGCCGGGGGCTGCACTCACTTTGAAGTTCAACCGCGCGTTGCTCTGCGGCTGCCTCCAAATGATGACGATGGGAATGAGCAGAGCCACGAGGAGCAGCACCAGGACCACGATCCAGCCCACGCTGCCATTCTTCAGTGCGTCTATGCCGTGGGTCAGGACTATGCAGATGACCATGATCAGTGCAGCTGCAAGAGAGGGGACAGTCAGGGGGCTGCACAGCACGTGGCCTCCCTGGGACCCTGAGCCTCACCAGTGGCTGGGCTGAGGCACCAACTCCTCTCAATCAAGAAGGGTTCCAGCATGTGCTGCCTCTGACACCCACCCCAAAGGCTCAGGAAAGCGCTTTGCCGGGGTAACCCACCAGCCCAGCAAGCCGAGGGGAGCCTGCACCAGACCTGGCTGCACAATGAAGCCATTGATGGATGGATCAAACCTCGCTGGCCGAGCCCAAGCACTCTCAGGGGGCCAGGGACCACCCTCACTGGGTGCCCAGCCTAAGCCAGGCTTGTCACAGGGAGCTCCCACGTCCTCCCTCAGCCCCTGTGCGCCCCAGACCCCAGCCGTGCCCTGCACTCAGCACCCTGCTCAGGGCAGAGCGGGTCCCGTGCCTGCTGGCTGGCAGCCCACGCTGCCCGGCTCTTCTCCTCCACCCAGAGAGCCCACCATCCTTTCCCGGCTCAGCAGAGATCTGCCAAAACGCTCCAGCCCCTGGCAGGAGGGGGGCATCGGCCGCGGGCTCACGCTCACTCACCGATGACCGAGGCACAGACGTAGACGATGCGCCCCGAGAGCTTGGTGGGGGTGTCCGAGGGGGGGTTGAAGAGGGTGGCCAGGGAGAGCGTCTCTTTCTGCTGGTCACTAGGGGTGGTCGGGTTCGTGATCACCCTCTCCTCCTCATTCCTGTTCAGCTCCAGCATTTCCGTGGCCTTTGGGGATTTCAGCTGCCCAGACTGGTACCTGAGCAGATGGAACAAGCTGCAGCACAGCCCGAGGAACTTCCCTGCCCAGGGGGACAGTGGGGCAGCACCCTGGTAGTCCTCCCGCTCCTCCGGCCCCGCATGCTGGTCCGGCAGCAGCCCCGTGGATGTCCCCGGAGACGTCACACAGGCTCTGGCGAGCAGCCTCCACCTTGGGGAGCTTGATGCCTCCCCCGGCCGCGTCCCCCCGGGACAGAGCTGTGGCCACAAGGCACAACGCGAGGCACATCCACCCCGGGCACCGCCAAACAAGAAGGGGCACCCACCGAAGGATAAGCACGCACACCGCCACCAGGGAGTAGGCCAGCAGCGTGCCGACTGACATGAGATCCACCAGATCCTTCAGGTCGAGGAGGAAGGCCATTATCCCTGCAACAAGGACACACAGCATGAGGACAGCTCTGGACCGCCACAGGGCCGAGGGGGAGGCAGCAGCCGGGAGCCTTACCTGCCAGGAGCCCCGAGATGAGGGTGGCTGACAGAGGGGTCTTTGTGCGGCTGTTGATCTTGGAGAGGAACTTGAAGAGCAGCCCATCCTCTGCCATGGCGTAGATGACGCGGGGCATGGGGAACATGGAGCCTAGCAAGCTGCCGTGGGGAGAGATGGCTCAGGGCTGGCCAGGCGAGCTGGTAACACCACCAGCCAGACGGGGACGGGACCAGCTCCGTGCTGGGAGAGCAGCCAGACAGGGCAAACCCCCAGCCCAGCCGGGTCCCCGCACCACGCCGGGGGGTGTCAGGGATGGAGCCGGTCCTACCTGGTGGAGAGGGCACAGAGAGAGCCGACGGCGACGGCGTAGCGGGCGGGCTCCCAGCCAACTGCCTTGAAAGCCTCAGGCAGGGGGCTCTCCTTGTTGAGGAGGAAGTAGGGCACCATGAGGGTCAGGGCCAGGGAGACCCAGCAATAAGCCACGAAGCAGATGGAGAGGGACACGATGATGCCGATGGGGATTGAGCGCTGCGGATTCTTGGCTTCCTCCCCTGCGCGGAGACAAAAGGCAGCGTCCGTCCCTGCTCCGCAGCACTGCGTGGGGCAGCTGGCCCTGGGGGACAGGACTACCCATGGCAGCGTGGGGCTGGGGGTGCCATTGGAGAGGAGTGGTCCCCAGCGGTGCTGCTGCAGAGGCAGAGCTGTGGGGCTGCAGCCCCAGCTTCCAGGCACGTGGCTGCCCAGCGGCTGGGCTCACAGCCCCCCTCTGCCCCCACCAGCAGCTCCTGCCCCCCAGCTGAATGCAGATCCTCAGTTCCCCGTGGGCACAGCCACGCAGCCGCCCTGCCCTCTGCCCCAGCCTGTGCCAAGTCTCTGCTGCAGCACCACGATCCCAGCAAGGGGCTCGGTGGCTGGCATAGAGGGGATGGAGGCGGCCAGCGGGCAGCCCCTGGGGGCGGGGAGGCCAGGAGGGGAGGTCAGGCAGAACAGCCTGTACCAGCCACCCACTAAGTAGATTCCTGGGGGAATGAGAGGAAATTAGGAGGGCTCCAGAGAGAGCCAGCGCTGCACGAACTCAGCAATTTAGAAAAGCGTTGCTGGAGGCTGGGAAACACCCGGGAAGCGTTAGCAATTCCCAGGGCTGTCGCAGCCTGGACTCCGCAGCGGAAAGGCTCCCCGCTGCCCTGGGAGCTGCCTGTGCAGGCAGGGTGCAGCCCTGCTCCCGCTCCACGGGGCCGGGAGGGAGCCCTTTTGTCCTGGGGCAGGGCAGGCTACGAGCCCTTTTGTGCTGGGGACAGAGTCGCTGTGGGAAAACCTCCCAGGAGCGGTGGGACAGGCTGTTTCCCACACCACAGAGCATCTTCCCTGGCAGGTCCCGGCCAGCCCCCGGGCTGGGCTGGGGAAATGCCCACACCTCCCTCGGCCCAGGCGGTACCTGTGGTGGCGATGCAGTCGAAGCCCACGAAGGCGTAGAAACAGGTGGCGGCGCCGGTCAGGATCCCTTCCAGTCCAAAGGGGACAAACCCGCCCGAGCCGAACTCTTTTTCCCTGGAAAGGAGGGAGGAGAGCAGCTGCCGTGGGGTGCAGGGACAGGAGGGCCAGTGCCAGCCCTGTGCCAGACCCTAGCTCTCCTCACATTTTGTCATGAGTCAGGTGTGAGTCCGAGCCGTTGAGGTAGTCCTCCTCCGAGAGCTGCCAGTTCTTGATGTTTCCCTTCACGAAGCCAGCGATGCCGACAAAGACCAGCACCAGCACGTTCACCATCGTGAAGATGTTGTTCACGAGAGCAGATTCGCTGACGCCGAAGGCCAGCAGCGCTGTGGGGATGGAAGGGGTGAGGGGGGACCCGCCGGGCTCCCGTGCCACCACCCGCGGTGCCACAGAGCCGCTCCTAGGCACTCACCCGTGAGCAGCCCGACCAGAACCAGGGCGAAGAAGTCCGGGTGCTCGGCCAACACCTCTGGCAGGTACCCTGTGGTCTTGTTCATGAAGAAGGTGGAGATATGGTTGCCGATGATGTTGTCGAATGTCGCGCTCCAGGCTCGAGCCACGCTGGCCGTGCCTGCTCGATGGCAAATCTCTGCATCAGTCTGAGCCCAGGGCAGAGCGGCACCAGCCACCCCCAGCACCCACCTCCCTGCTGATCCCACCCCACACCCTGCTCCTGCAGCACCACGTGCTGCCCCCACGAGCCCCCCACGCTGCCAGCGCGGTGCTGGAAGGAGCCCACGTGCCAGCGGCCTGCCCAGCCCCGTACCTATCACGTAAGAGAGGATGAGGTTCCAGCCCGTCGTGAAAGCCCAGATTTCGCCGACGGTGACGTAGCTGTAGAGGTAGGCAGAGCCAGATTTGGGGACGCGGGCCCCAAACTCTGCATAGCAGAGTCCAGCCAGTACCGATGAGAGAGCAGCCACCAGGAAGCAGAGGACGATGGAGGGACCAGCAGTCTCCTTGGCCACCTCCCCAGCCAGGACATAGACGCCGGCCCCCAGCGTGCTGCCGACCCCCAGGGCTATGAGGTCCAACGTGGAGAGGCAGCGAGCAAAACGCGTGTCCTCAGAGCTCAGATCCACCATGCGCCGGCGGATCAGCTTCTTCCCAAAACTGGTCATTTTTCTCCCAAACATCTTGTCCCCTCGTGGGTGGCGCTCAGCTGCTCAAAGCCGCTGCAAGAGAAGGGACCGTAGGAGCGTGAAGCCCAGTGTCCTTCAGGCAGTAGGAGCAGGGCAGGCAGTGATGCCCACAGGAGTTGTGCCTGCTACCAGCCAACCTGTTGGCACCGAGTCCCTGCCACACTCGTGGGGGAGAGTCTGTGGCAGCTCCTTTTGAGGCACAATGGGGCTGCACACACCCTACTGCCAGGGATGAACCCAACGAGGCCACGGTGGGAAACAGGCTCATTGCATGTGCCCTGTGTGGTCCTGCCACATGTGCCCCTGGGCACATCCCAGTGCCTCCCAGCAGACTGGGAGACTGAACTGGCAGCCTGGAGATCCCCTGGCCCAAACTTGACTGCTGGCACATCCCTCCAGCCCGGCTGGGCTGACTCACTGGGACGAAGCCCTTCCCCTTTTGTGCTACACCCTTGGCAGGCACCAAGCATGGGCCCCCCGTGCACGTCCCTCCTGTGCCCCCGATGCTCACCGAGCAGCCCGCACATTCCCCGGGCTGCCATCGCCCTAAACGTGCAACACCCACACTCCCCTCACTCGCAGCAGCCACCGTCCCCAAAAAGCTCTGGGAGATGGGCACAGGGTGAGAGGAGCCACAAAGAAAGTGGCTCCCAGTGCCCCACAGCTGGCACCCCATACCCAGGCCACGTGCCCACCAGCACCTTCTCCCCACCGGCTGCTCCCTTTGTTGGGAAACAGAAACACGCTCCGCACCTTCTCCCTTTGTTGGGAAACAGAAACACGCTCCAGCCAAGCAGAGGGGCAGCTCCCACACCGGGGCTGTATGGATCAGCAGGAGGGGACACGGGGACAACTTTGTGACCCTTTTCCACAGAGGGGGATTACCAGGGTCGCAGGGGCAGTCACCAGCTCGGCTGCTTCTCCATAACCAGCGAACCAGCCCTTTGCTTGGGTAAACCTCCTCCTGAGCTGGCATATGCCACAGGAGGGGTGCCAGCCCAGGACAGCCCTCTGGGCTTCAAGGAAACAAGAAGTCCCCCATCACGGGCACCCTCCCCAGCCGCTGCCTGCACACGTCTGGCTGCTTTCCCCAGCCCTGCTGGATTTCTCCAAGGATTTCTCCAAGGATTTCCGATGCCAGCCGCGGGCCCTGCACACCCAGAGGGTGGCTGGCAGCACAAACGTGCTCAGCTCTTCATTCCCAGGGCAGCGCCGAGAAAAAAACAGCGCAGGGAGATGCGGGACAGGCTCCCCCCCCGCTAACCCCCGGGGTTGGCCCTGCCGGCTGCAAGGAGCAGGTTAAGCCCCCAGACCCGCAGCAGCACCCCTGAGGAGCCCTGCTCCGCCTGGCTGCTCCGGGGGGGCTGGGGGGATCAGCCCGCAGGAAGCCACGCTGTCACCCGCCATGGAGAAGGCGCGGGCAGCGGAGAGGAGCAGCGTGCGGGGCGACAGCTCCCGCCGGCAGGACCCTCCCGCCGCAGCCCGGTCCCCTCCGCAGCCCGGTCCCCCTCCGCATCCCGGTCCCCTCCGCATCCCAATCCCCTCCGCATCCCGGTCCCCGCCGCAGCTGGGGCAGCCCATTAACCCCCGCTCGGGACCCTCACCCCCAACCCCCGCTGGAGACATCCCCCAGCCCCCGGGGAGCCGCCAGCCCCGCTCCGTCCCGCCGAGGAGCCCCGACGGCGGG
>NW_015094505.1:446221-451858 GCF_001431845.1 Calidris pugnax
CCCCCCCACACACACACACTGCAGCCCCCACCACTCTGGGAGCAACAGTTGGGAACCACCCGTCGGAGGAGAAACCATCCAAGAGACATGGGAGGCAGCAATCCAGGCTTCCAGCAATCCAGGCTTCCACGTGCCACGGCCACCCATTCGACAGGCAGCGATGCCGGGGAGGGAGGCAACCCCCCCTTGTCCCCCCCAAAACCCCCTTGGCATGGAAGGCCAGGCTCTGCTCCAGCACCGCTGGCGAGGATGCAAGGCACCAGGCTCCCAGCCCCGTGCAGCCGGGCAGGCAGGAGCAGGGTGCTACAGGCCCTGGCGTGGGGTGCCTGCCCAAACACCCCCCCACACACACCCTCCCCCGGGGGGAGGTGCAGGCAACGAGGAGACAAAAAAGGCTCCACTCTGGGAAATGACCCAGAGTGATGGAAAGAGCACGGCGGGCTCCTGCGAGCGCAGATGCCGGGCAGTGACGCAGACTTCCCTCCCACGCTGCAGATGAGTGAGAGCCCTGGCTGAGCAACGCTGCTTCCCCTCCCCGACCGCACGCTCCCCACCAGAGGAAAGAAACGAGCTCGAGATGAAAACACAGAAAGCCCCAGCAGCATCGCTGTTGGCGCCTGGGCGCTTCCTGCTCCTTTTTTGGGCCACCTGCAGCGGGCAGGGACGTGCAGGGCCCTGCCTGCTGCCTGAGGGACCACGGGCAGCACCACCCTGGGCACAACAGGGCTCCAGGGGGGGGATGCCCCAGCCAAACAGAAGCTGAGGACCCAGAGTGGCCAGGGGGGTGGTGACACCATGTTCCCAGTAACCCTCTTGCAACAGCAGTTTCAGGCAGGGAGCAGCACCGGGTCACCAAGCTCCCAGACCTCACACGTAGCTCTGCGTTCATCTTTCCAGTGCCCCATCCTCACCTCCCAGTCTGCTGCGCTCCCCTGGGCCGTTCAGGGCCCCGATCCAGCAGCACGGGCCAAGGGATGGGAGGAGGCAGAGGCACGGAAGGAGCCAAGGGCACGTTCCCAACAGGAGCAGCAGGAAGGCAGACAGTGGCAGGGCACACAGAAGCAGCACCAAGGAGGGTAGGAGGTGGCTCCAGCCCAGAAAGGGAGCCAAAAGCCCTGCAGAAGCAGATCCAAATCTGCCCTTGGGATCCCATCACCATCCCATCCCATCGCCATCCCATCCCATCCCCCCCATGGTAGAATATCTCAAGTTGGAAGGGATGTGTAAGGATCAAAGCCCAGTTCCCCGCTCCTCACAGGACTCCCCAGCCCTAAACCATATGACTATGTGTTGTCCAGGCAGTCCCTGAACGCTGACAGGCTTGGTGCCCTGACCACTTTGCTGGTCCAGGGACTGACCACCCTCTCTGCGAAGAACCTCTTCCTAATTTCCAACCTGAACTTCTCCTGACGCACCTTCAGTCCATTTCCTCATGTCCTGTGCTGGTCACCAGAGAGAGGGGCTCAGCACCTCCCCACTGCTGCCCCCCTCGTGGAGGGTGCAGACTGCCATGGGGGCACCCCTCAGCCTTCTCTTCTCCAAGCTGAACCAGCCAAGTGACCTCAGCTGCTCATTGCAAGCCTTGCCCTCCAGACCTTTCACCATAGAATCATAGAATCATTCAGGTTGGAAGAGACGCTTGGGATCATGGAGTCCAACCATCTCCCCTACTCTACAAAGTCCTCCCCTACACCATGTCCCTCAGCACTGCATCTAAACGGCCCTTAAACACAGCCAGGGATGGGGACTCCCCCCCCTCCCTGGGCAGCCTGTTCCAATGCCCGACCACTCTTTGGGTGAAAAATTCCTTCCTAATGTTCAGTCTAAACCTGCCCTGTTGGAGCTTGAAGCCGTTCCCTCTCGTTCTGTCACTAATTACCTGTGAGAAGAGACCAGCACCAACCTCTCTACAGTGTCCTTTCACGTAGTTGTAGAGAGTGATGAGGTCTCCCCTCAGCCTCCTCTTCCTCATACTAAACAGTCCCAGTGACCCATCTTAGTGACCTTCCTCTGGACACACTCCAATGGTTCAATGCCCTTAGATTGAGGTGCCCCAAAAACTGCCCATGGTGCTCGAGGTGGGGCCACCCCAGTGCAGAGTGGGACAATCCCTGGCTGCCCCAGCGTACAGGCAGCCTGCTCCCCTGCCTGGGGTGGCTGCCCTTGGCCACAGGCAGGGATGTGCCCTCCACTGTCTCCAAGCCCTGCTCGGCACTCAGTGGCTGAAGTGGGCAGCTCTGGTGCCAGCCCTATGGAGAAGAGTGGGCAGCACCGGGCACTGGCCCTACCCCAGGAGACAGCGAGCATCCCTGGAGAAAAGGACACCTTTATTTCAAATATAAGGGATGCAAAGATTCATTCATTCAAGAGCCCCACAAGTAGCTGGCACAGCAGACGGACGAGTGGCCCTTGTGAGTCCCCCCCCATGTGCCAGCTTGTCAGGCTCTCCTGGCATCTCCGCTCTCCTCCACTCCTGTATCTTCTGGAAGGATTCCTGGGGAGCAGCAGCGGCAGCATCAAAGCCCCCCTGCTCCCGGCGCTCAGCACCAGCCCCACGGGGAAGGCCACCAGCCGTGTCCCTTCCACCTGGGAGCCCTGGGTCACACCGGCAAGGGATCACCGGAGCATCCCTGCAGCCTTCCCAGGGGCGAGGGGGCACTGAGGGAACGTACCTGCTGCTCTGAGCTGAGCCCACATGGAGGACACCATCCGGGCAATGGTTTCTAACGGGGCAGTGCAGACCCGCGCAGGCAGGAGGCAAGCAACGTGAGTCCAGCCCCTCCCCAACACCTCACCCCCAGACCCCTGGGCCCGCAGCTGGGATCCTGCTCTACCAGAAGCCAGCCCCATCCCCACCGAGCCGTAGGCTCCAGCTACGGCTACAGGGGGGGTCATCTGGGTCAGGGGTGTCCCACAGTCCCCAAAACAGCCAGTCCCACGTACCAAGCATAGCCTTGATCGGCTCCAGCTCGTTCTGCAGACGGTCCAGCCGCTGGGACAGCTGATGGCCAACAGCCTGGCGAGGGCAGGGTGTAAGTGGGATGCGTAGGGTGGTCGCCCCCACAGCCCCCAGCCCGTGGAGGAGCCTCTCTGCAGGCAGCACACGTGCACCAGCAGCTCTTGGGCTCGGGGAGCCCTGCTCACGCCCCTCAGCACATCAGAGCAGGGCTCCACTTCAACATCCACCACCTTTCAAAAGCCCCTTAAAAAAATTAACTAGACAGAAGCCTGCAGTGCCCTGAGCACCAGAGAGGTGGTCGAGCCACGGGGCAAAGGCACAAGGTCTGGTGTAAACCCCAGGGCAAGGCGAAAACAGCCCAGAAATTGGCAGCACCGGGTCCCATCACCTCCCGCCTCTGGCACAGCTGGCCCAAGCCACCTTGGAAGAGTGCTCCGTGGTGCCAGGCTGGCTCCTACCTGCTCAGCAGGGACGGCATCCCCACCGCCTGGATGTGGGGCCAGTCCAAGGGACAACCCACTGGAAAAAGAGGACTCCCCACACACATACGTCTCGTCGGCCCTACCTGCGGAGAGAAACATCATCAGTGATCTGACAAGCTCTGGGTGGTCCTGCTTCAGCAGGGGAGTTGGACTAGATGATCTCTATGGTCCCTTCCAACTCTAAAAATTCAGTGAAATTCAGTGAAATCAATGTCATCCCTGGCTACAAGCTGCTCCAGAGCAGGGGCAGAATCCATCCAAGGGAGCCAGAGGTCTTCAAGCCCCTCCAGCCCAATGGCTGCTGCTGGCCTGGCCTTCTCTTGTTGGAAGAAGGTGCTCCTGCAAAGCCCAGCGCCCAGCAGCTCCGGGCTCCTGCTCCATCTGCTCACCCAGAGAGGACAGGGCTGTCTCAGCCGCAGGGCCTGGGGAAGGCAGCGTGCCCCGGAGCAGGCTGGAGCACCCCACGGCGAGCACCTTCGGCAAGGACCCTTCTGGGGTTTTTTTTGGGTGTCTATTTTTGTCAGTTAGGTTGACGGTTGGAAAAGATGATCTTTAAGGTCCCTTCCAACCTAGAAGATTCTGTGATTCTGTGACTCTGTGGGAGCAGCACTGCCCGACAAGCAGTTTCCCCGTGCGAGATCCACCAGAGCCCAAAGCAGAAATGTAGACTCTCCTCACCGTGTACGCTCGCAGGACACTTGGTTTTCAGCAGGTCTTTGGCAGTCAGGAGCCAGGAAAGCTCCAGAGAAGCTCCTCTCTCCAGGGGTGCAAGCACCGGTCCCCATCCCTGTGCATTCCACACCTCCACACTGCTCACCTGCTCCCGGGACGGCTCCTGCTGCCACTGGGCATTTCCTTCTCTCACCGGTTTCTGGGAGCTCCCAGGTGCTGCTGCATCCCAGCTCCCACGCAGGCTGAAGTCCTGAAGCAGGGTCCAAGAAATGAAAGCAAAGAGCATCAGCCCCTGCTCAGAGAGTGCCCTGACAGCAGCACGGGCGAGCACGTTCAGCGAGGACCCTGCTGGGGTTTTTTTTGGGTGTCTATTTTTGTCAGTTAGGTTGACGGTTGGAAAAGATGATCTTTAAGGTCCCTTCCAACCTAGAAGATTCTGTGATTCTGTGGGAGCAGCACTGCCCGACAAGCAGTTTCCCCGTGCGAGATCCACCAGAGCCCAAAGCAGAAATGTAGACTCTCCTCACCGTGTACGCTCGCAGGACACTTGGTTTTCAGCAGGTCTTTGGCAGTCAGGAGCCAGGAAAGTTCCAAAGAAGCTCCTCTCTCCAGGGGTGCAAGCACCGGTCCCCATCCCTGTGCATTCCACACCTCCACACTGCTCACCTGCTCCCGGGACGGCTCCTGCTGCCACTGGGCATTTCCTTCTCTCACCGGTTTCTGGGAGCTCCCAGGTGCTGCTGCATCCCAGCTCCCACGCAGGCTGAAGTCCTGAAGCAGGGTCCAAGAAATGAAAACAAAGAGCATCAGCCCCTGCTCAGAGAGTGCCCTGACAGCAGCACAGAATCACAGAACCCCATGGGGTTGGAAGGGACCTCTGGAGATCATCCAGTCCAACCCCCTGCCAGAGCAGGTCCACCCACAGCAGGTCCCACAGGAACGTGTCCAGGTGGGGTTTGAATGTCTCCAGAGAAGGAGACTCCACCACCTCCCTGGGCAGCCTCTGCCAGGGCTCTGCCACCCTCACAGCAAAGAAGTTCCTCCTCATGTTTAGACAGAACTTCTTATGTTCGAGTTTGTGCCCATTACCCCTTGTCCTGTGACACCACGGAGAAGAGTCTGACCCCAATTTAGATATTGCCCAGCATTGATGAGGTCCCCTCTCAGGCTGCTCCTCTCCAGGCCCCTCAGCCTTTCCTCAGCAGAGAGATGCTCCGGTCCCTGCCCATCTCCACAGCCTTTTGCTGGACTCTCCCCAGCAGTTCCCCGTCCTTCTGGAACCGGGGAGGGGGCACAACTGCACACAGTGCTCCAGCTGTGGCCCCACCAGGGCGGAGGAGAGCAGGAGGGGAAGGATTCCTGTACTGGGCACTGGTGAGGCCTCACCTCGAGTACTGTGTCCAGTTTTGGGCCCCCTACCATAAAAAAGACATTGAGGGGCTGGAGCAGGTCCAGAGAAGGGCAACAGAGCTGGTGAGGGGTCTGGAGAATAAGTCTTATGAGGAGAGGCTGAGGGAGCTGGGG
>NW_015094505.1:452120-452851 GCF_001431845.1 Calidris pugnax
TGTGTGGGTGTCTATTTTTGTCAGTTAGGTTGACGGTTGGACAAGATGATCTTTAAGGTCCCTTCCAACCTAGAAGATTCTGTGATTCTGTGATTTCCAGGAGAGGGCCTTTCTCCCCGGCCGTAGCGCTCCCGGTTCCCGGTGCCGGGCTCACACTGCCCTCTCCCGTCCTTTCCCCGCCACCCGCCTCCGCTCCGCAGCCCGGACCCGTGTCCAGGGCAGCAGCTCCCCGCTCCCACCACCCCAACCCCCTCGGGCCCCCCATCCCCGAGTGCTCGGGGGAAGAGGCTTCTCCCCGCGGACACGGAGCACATCACGGGAACACGGGTTCCTCCCGCCTGCGCCGCTCCCGGGGGCTCCCCACGCTCCGTCCCCGTCCCCAGACCCCCCAAACCGCCCGCCCCCCCCAGCCTTTCCTCAGCAGAGAGATGCTCCGGTCCCTGCCCATCTCCACAGCCTTTTGCTGGACTCTCCCCAGCAGTTCCCCGTCCTTCTGGCACTGGGGAGGGGGCACAACTGCACACAGTGCTCCAGCTGTGGCCCCACCAGGGCGGAGGAGAGCAGGAGGGGAAGGATTCCTGTACTGGGCACTGGTGAGGCCTCACCTCGAGTACTGTGTCCAGTTTTGGGCCCCCTACCATAAAAAAGACATTGAGGGGCTGGAGCAGGTCCAGAGAAGGGCAACAGAGCTGGTGAGGGGTCTGGAGAATAAGTCTTATGAGGAGAGGCTG
>NW_015094505.1:454250-459118 GCF_001431845.1 Calidris pugnax
GTTTGGGGGGGGGGGGGGGAGCTGGGCGGCGGCAGCCCCGCGGGACCGACGGGACGGGCGGCGGCGACCGGGGACGGGGCTCAGGGCACCGGCCGCCTCCACCGGCCTCCGCGCTGCCCCGCAGCCCTGCCCGCCCCCCGCAGCGGTGCCCTCCCGCCTTCAGCGGCTTCTCCTCCTCCCCGAGAGCCACCTCTCCCCCGGCAGCGCCGGTTCCTCACCGGAAAAACCCGGGAGGAGACCTCGGGGAGGCCGTGGGGGACGGGGCTCGGCGGGAAGGGCAGGGCTGCGCCCCAGGAAAGGCTCAGCCGTGCCACCAGTGCCACCCACCAAGCGCCTAGAAACCCCCGGGACCACGGCCCACCCACCCATGGCAGCTGGAGGAGCCTCCACGGGACAGCCCTGCTGCAGCGGGGTCACGGCCGCAGGGTCCCCCCCCTCAAGCTCTGAGCACCTGGGCACCAGCCCGAGCCGTCTCCCGTCCTGGCAACCACACCACCAGCTGCCCAGATCACTGCACAACAGGGGAGAGCACACACAGCCACCGTCACTTCACCCTCTTCCTTAGCAAGTGCCTAACCCAGCACCAATGGGGCAACCTGTGCCGTCCCTTTCTGGAGAGGTGGCCTCACCCCAGGACCCCCCACTGGAGCAGCCATCATGCTACAGCAGCCCCTGCCAGCCCCCTCCTCAGCTGCAGCTGGGGCGCAGGAGCAGGTCCCCCCTGTCCCGCTGGAAACACCCCATCAGCCCGCGGCAGCCACCGTTAAACCCTGGGCCCCACGGCACACGCTGCTGCAGCCAGAGTGCCCACGCAGAGCACACCTCACAGACACCCCTCCAGCTGCCAGCAGCACGGTAGAGAGGAGGGGGGATTAACACAAATTAACACCAACCGGGTCTGTAATGCAGGAGGCTGAGAGCGGGGTTAGAGCAGATCTTGGGTCTCAGCACTTCCAGACAGTGAAGAACGGGGGGTTTGGTTTCATGCAGGGTGGGTGAACAGGGTGGACGAGAGACCAACACACCCAGGCACCTACTCACTGGTTTGGATAAGCCTTACTAAAACTCTAATTCCCGCCGGGATCACTGACCAACATGACAACTGCTATTCTTCAGAGCCTCCTGCGGAGATGCTCGGGGCTGCACAGACAGGGGGAGTGAAGGTCATCTCCTACCTTCCTGCACAGGGAGGGAGGCAGCTCCTACACCGTAACGCCACGAGCAAGTTCCTGCTCCACACCTATTCTCATCTGCCCCCAGGTACAGGACAACACGCTCACTTGCATAAATCTTCATACCTTTAGGCCAAGACCACACAGCCCAGTAGAACAAGCTGCTGCCAGTTACAAAAAGAGGAAAATACTGAACAAACTGGGAGGTTCAAGAGAGGAAAAGCTGGTTCAGAGAAGACAGATTTAGTGTAAAAATAAATGTCATTTTTGCAGGAGGGAGGGTGGAATGGAGGAAGACAGTGCCAGGTGCTCCTACTGGCGCACTTTCCCTGGGACGTAATTCCTATCAATAGTCTCCTCTTGCAGGAACATGTGTAAGCAGCGCTCGTTCTGTGCCAGCGGGTGTCCAGCAATTCTGGAAGAAAAATCAGACGTGGGGGTCAGCACAGACACCACCCAGACCCCCCCCCTGCGCTCTCTGCAGGGAGCAGGTAGGGCAGACCCCCCCTCCACTGGCTTCAGGTGACGGGGACGCTGCGCAGCAGGGCCAGCACGGGGTGCTCCCTCCCACGCCGTGCCCCACATGGGGTAGGAGCACCCCCAACCAGCACTACCCCATCCATGGGGTCCCTGCAGCACAGCTATCCTGCTAATATTCACTTCACTCTCAGAAGAGAGCACTGAGCACCACCCAGACTCCCTTCAGACCCGTGGTTTCCAGCCCAGGCTGCAGGCACCATCCCTGAGCACGGCACCCACCTGCAGCAGGTCAAGAAGACTCCTTCCCACAGCCCTCTTCCACCCACGCAGCACCCAACAAACCCAGGACACCAAGCCTACTTGTTAATAAACTGTTCTAGTCCCTGTCTCCGCTCCTCAATGAAGGACTCCTCAAAGATGCCTTCGTCTCCTCGGAAGGGAAGCTGTCGTTTCAAAGCTTTTCCAGGCAGCGGTGGCACTACAATCTGAAAGCAGAGAATCACAGAATCACAGAATCGTAGTGGTTGGAAGGGACCTCTGAGATCATCGAGTCCAACCACAAAAAAAAAAAAAAAGCAAAAAAACCCCCAAAGAACACAACACCCCACACCAAACGCCCACCAAAAACACCACACCCACCAACTAAACCTCACACTCAATACCTCGCCATAAACCAATAACCTTGGGCACTAGAGCATGTCCTGAAGAGCCATGTCTATACATTTCTTAAATAATCACACCGTCAGCAGAACGGCCACCTGCCAGTGCCACCCGTGGCCATTTGAGGCTCTTCTCCAGCCCCACTATGTGGGCAGAGATGAAGCCCCAAGGGCCACACACCACCACAGCCTCTCCTCTGGGCAGCTCAAGATTGTCCCTACAACCCTTCCTCTACGTCCTCGTTTCAGGAACAGGCAGGTCTGAGCCAGGCCTCACCTTACTGTCTCGTTCCAGCTCATTCTTCAGCCATTCAAAATCGCTGTATCGTCTCCTCACACACGACTCCTTCAGTTTGAAGATGGGGAGGTTTGTCTGTAAGGACAGAGAAGTGGGTAATTTGCAGGTTGCTTTGGAAGCCAGACAGTTATTTCTACACGTAATTGAAACCTGAAGCTGCATTTAGCAAACCAAGCCCCCTGAGAAGGAGGCATCACGAGAACACCCAGCTTCTTTATTCAGGACAGAGCACAAGCACCAAGGCACTTCAGGATCAAGTAAGCTCTTGCCAGGCTACTCAGAGCCAGCCATTCCCTCCCCCTCAAGTGACTGTTTGGGGAACACCCACCCTGCCAGGGGCACACGCTGGAACCAGGGCTCACAGCACAGAGATGGCTGAACCTCTGACCTGACAGCAGCATTTCCACGGAAGAACTAAGGAAGGAAATCTTGTCCCAACAACTGTTCAAGGCCAGACCTCACGCTACAATCTTCTCCCTGACCATATCGCCTCCGGCTTTTCCATATCTCCCTCGTGTCGCCGGAGGAACACGCAGCAATTCCCCACCCTTCTCCCCCACCACTGGAGTCTAAAGCCTGACAGCTCCAGCAACTTCTCCTTCAAGGAACTGAGGCAGCAAAACCTTCCGACAAGCAGCCCCCAGATGAAGGCAGGTGTTGCTGCGCCACGTTTCACTCCGTTCTGATGAGGCCTGTGAAATAAAACCAGCTGCTTTCAAAGCGTCTCCCGCAAGAGCTAGTTTCAGTGGCACTAAGAGGTCTTCCTTGCCACCTGCCAGGCACTCTTTGGCAGGCTGATGGAAACCAAGCGTCAGAACAGGAAAAAAGCAAACACCCAATTCTTCTGAAAGGCAGTGGAGCCTTAGCAGTTAAATCATGCTAGGAACAGAAGCCAACGCCGGCCGGCAACGTAACATATGCTAAAGGTAGCTTGTTTCAGGGGAAACTCTTATGAGGAGAGGCTGAGGGAGCTGGGGTTGTTCAGTCTGAGGAAGAGGAGGCTGAGAGGAGACCTTACTGCTCTCTATAACTACCTGAAGGGGGGTGTAGAGAAGCGGAGGTTGGTCTTGTCTCCCAAGTCACAGGAGATAGGACAAGGGGAAATGGCCTCAAGTTGCGCCAGGGGAGGTTTAGATTGGAGATTAGGAAAAATTTCTTCACAGAAAGGGTTATCCAGCATTGGAATGGGCTGCCCAGGGAAGTGGATGAGGCACCATCCCTGGAGGTGTTCAAAAGACGGGTTGACATGATCCTCAGGAATATGGTTTAGTGATTTTTTTATTGCTTATTTCTTATTTATTTTTTTGTCAGAGTTAGGTTGATGGTTGGACTAGGTGATCTTTAAGGTCCCTTCCAACCTAGACGATTCTATGATTCTAAACTCAATTTTACTTCCTTGGGCTATATGATGTAGAGCTACAAAGAGGTCCCCAGTTCGGTGTGGTTAAGGCCTAGTGAAGAGAACCCTGCAAGAAGCGCTCAGCCACCTGTGCATCCCCCTGGATCACAGTCCAGCCACCGAGCCCACTGAGGAAGGGAAGCCAGGCTGCCCTGTGACCGGGTCACCAAGCCCCTGCTAGCCAGCTTTGCTCCCTGGGTGGAGATAACCAGCTGGGTGCAGCCATGCCCTGCTCAGCATCCACCCAGCGGTGGCAGGCCCTCTGGAGAGGAGGCAGGAGCCTCCTCCTCCTCCTCCCTGCGCACACCAACCCTCACTGGATGCCGCAGGACCCCGGCAAAGCCCACCGGGCTGGCAGTGCTCTGACCTTGAGCCTGCCGGAGAGCTGCCAGCCCTGGTACACCACTGCCCGGGGCTCTCCTCCTCAGCCGGCCCCGCCGCAGAGCTGCACGGGCCCTGCCCGGTCCCTCCGAGCCCCAGGGGAGCCCACCCGGCACGGCATCACACACACCGAGCGCTGACGCCCCTCTCCGGGCCGCACAACCGGCTGCCGAGCAGCCTGACCGCCCCCGGGCCTGACCGGTGGGCACCGATGCCTGACCCCCGCCTCCTCCGCCCCCGGGCCCTCTCGGCCTGTGTCGTCCTGTCGTTCCCCCCCTGCCCCGGGCCCTCACGGCGGGTCCCGGGGCCTGATCCCCCCGGCCCCGGGCCCTCACAGAGGGTCGCGGGGCCTGATTCCCCCCGCCCCGGACCCTCACGGCGGGTCCCGGGGCCTGAACCCCCCCGCCCCGGGCCCTCACGGCAGGTCCCGGGTCTTGATCCCCCCCGCCCCGGGCCCTCACGGCAGGTCCCGGGTCTTG
>NW_015094505.1:460516-492187 GCF_001431845.1 Calidris pugnax
CGGGGCCCGGGCGGGCCGAGGGGGCGCGGGCGGGCGGCGGGGCGGCGCGGAAGGGCGGCTCCCGGCGCAACGCCTGGGGCAACCAGTCGTACGCCGAACTGATCAGCCAGGCCATCGAGAGCGCCCCGGAGAAGCGGCTCACCCTGGCCCAGATCTACGAGTGGATGGTCCGCTCCGTCCCCTACTTCAAGGACAAGGGCGACAGCAACAGCTCCGCCGGATGGAAGGTGCGGCCCCGGCCGGGAGCGGGGCGGGGGGGGGGGGGGAGGCTGCCCGGCCTTGGCGCGGCCCCTCGGGGGCAGGGTCCCTCCGAGCTGGGCCTCCTCCGGGAGGGTGGGCTCGGGAGGTTTCCGGGCTCGGGTGGGTTCCCGGGGCTCCTGAGCGAGGGGAGGCGTCGCTCGAGGGGGTTTGGAGTCCGGGGCCAGGGTCCTCCCTGCTCAGACTGTGACAGCGCTCCCTATAAATCACGTTCTGGGCTTCCAGGAGGCTCCCTGTCAAAGGGGGCTGTGTCCCAGAGCCGTGTGCCCGGGCTGGGGACCCTGCTGGGGTTCCCAAAAGGGTGACCGAGACACTGCTCCAGAGCCTCACCGCTGCCTTCTCCTCCCGCTCTGGGCACAGGCACACGCAAAGGTCTGTTAAAAGAGCTCCAATTGGGTTTCTGTCCTGCGCAGGTGGCAGCCTGGTGTTCCCTTTAGTCTGAGAGCAGGGAAGATTGGAGAGCTGGCTGGGGAAATAGTTCTGGGGGCTGTCCTGCTGTCCCCGTGGGGACAGGGGTGTGAGGAGCATGTTCCCTGCCTCTCGCTGCAGACTGGAGTGAAGCCTGAGGCCACCCCCCGGTTGGCAGCGTGCCTCTCCCTGTGCGGGGCTGGGCAGCCCTCTGTCCCTGCTGCAGCTTGCCCTCAAGAAAGGGTGAGAACGTGGTGAGAGGGACACGGTTGTCACACCTCAGGCTGTCACAGGCTGAGCCAAAGCTTTCCAGCTTTGCCACCTGTCAGGTTCACTGAGAGTTCCTGGAGAGTGCGTGTGGTTGCTGGCACAGGCTGAGCCAAAACTTTCCAGCTTTGCCACCTGTCAGGTTCACTGAGAGTTCCTGGAGAGTGCGTGTGGTTTGACCAAGAGTGACTTGTCTTTCTCTGCTTTGTGCAGGTTGACTCCTCCTGATTAAGTTCTAATTTGGGCGAGTGCTTGGGTGCGTTTTCTTTCTCTTCAGAAGAGTTGGTGGTCTCACTGGAAGGTGGTTCTTGCTTCCTCAGGCTGGGCGTGCTCTCCTGGTCCCACAGCCGTGTTGGGGCACAGCATTTTGGCCAGCAGTTTATGGGACTGGTGCGTTTTCTCTTCAGGAGCGTGTCTGGATGTGTTTGGCAGTGGTGCCTGGGACTAAAGTTCCTTGTGGCTTCTGAAATGCATCCCTGGATCTGGTGGGGAAGGTGGAATGGAGGGAAGTGTCCTGCCAGACTGGATGCTGAAACAAGTGGAGCTGTGGTTTGATTCGGTGGGGCTGTTCTTTTGTTACATCCCTTCTTGTGTAAGGGGACCCTCAGCCTTTGGGTTTGCTCTGTGTCTTCATCCTGTGAGCGCTTTTCGGAAGCGTGCACTTGGCTTTCACTTGTAGAAAGGCAGAGATGGGAGTTGGTGGGCAGACGAGGTCAGAGGTCCCCACTCAGATGCTCTTGCTGTTCGGCGATGACTTTTCAGCGTGAAATTTGTGTGTAGTTTTTCATCCTGGGACTGGAGTGACTCAGACTGATTTTAGCAGGGGAAGGGAAGAGAAACTTCTTGCTGGGAAAGATGAGGGAGGGTAGAATGACAGCAGCTGTGGTGGGAATGGGCCTGCTGTATGATCAGGGCAGCTTCAAACCCTGGACTTGAACCAGGCAACAGAAAACCATGATAAAAATGTAACTATTTAAATGCCAGGAGAACTTCTTCTAACAACTTGCTTTCATTTTTAACACGTATTGTCAAAGTTTGGGTTGGTCCGAAGCGGGTCTGCAGTTGATCTCGCGTGTCCAGGAGAGGCCAAGGGAGCTGTGGTGTATTCCCTCTGCTCTGTTTTCTTCCCTGCTGGCTCTCTCAGATCCTGTTGGCAGCGCTTGGCAGGGTACGTGGCCCATCACGTGGGACCGCAGGGCTCTGGCTTTTAGTCTTGCTTTATGTTAACAGAAAGCAACTATTTAAATGCCAGGAGAACTTCTAACAACTTGCTTTCTTTTTAACACGTATTGTCAAAGTTTGGGTTGGTCCGAAGAGGGTCTGCAGTTGATCTCGTGTGTCCAGGAGAGGCCAAGGGAGCTGTGGTGTATTCCCTCTGCTCTGTTTTCTTCCCTGCTGGCTCTCTCGGATCCTGTTGGCAGCGCTTGGCAGGGTACGTGGCCCATCACGTGGGACCGCAGGGCTCTGGCTTTTAGTCTTGCTTTATGTTAACAGAGAGCTAAATAGATTTGCAAGAGGTTTTGTTTGGGTCAGTTCTTTCCCTCTGTTTGCACCCAGGTGCAGCACTAGATAAGGGCAGGTGAGACACAGTTTTAAGGATGTGGAATCAATCAAATCGGTTCCGTTTGATTTTTGTGGACTTAGAATAAATTCAATAGGTACATGTTTTGGATTTAAGACAAACTGAATAAACAAAAGGTGTCTCTCCAGCTTAGGAACGGACCTGCCTGGTTTTTTATTTTCACCGTTCTTGGCATTTTTAGAGCTGTGAAGCTCTGCTTGCATTTTTTCTTTTTTTTTTTTAATGTGTAAAGAGAAACTTCTGGAGTTGTCTTAGCTTTATTGATTTATCAGTTTTGAACGGAATGAGTTTTGGATGAAGGAAACGAATATGGAGCTCCTGTAGCATTTTGGTGCCTGTTAAGATAGTAGTACGGCTTCTCGAGTTGTGGTGTTTCTGTGTTGTTTGGGCAGTATGTGGTGTAGTCCTAAGAGAATTTAAAATGGGAAATTAAAAGAAATGTGTCCTTAAAAGCGCATTTTTTTTTTTAATCTACTTGAATTAATATAAATCCCATAAAGTCGTCGTTGCTTCGTAATTCCTTTACAGCTGTCCTCCTCCACTGTACAATTGGGGGAAATACAGCTGTTTCGGACTGTCAGGGCGTAACCTCTGAATTCCGGAAGAATCAGCGTTTTCGAGGAAGGTGTCTGCTGTTCTTGCACCGCTTGGAGCGCTCTGTGAAGGAGCTCTGTGAAGGACAGCCTTGCTGGGTGTGCAGCCTCTGCTTTCCCTTCGCTAACTCGGCTGAAGTTAAGAATTAACCAGCCCGAGAGGCAGAATTGTCCTTGCAGGGGTGTGCCGCCCTGCTTCTCCGTAATCCTCCCCGCCACGCTCCGCACGCCGCGCTCCGGATAAGAGGATAATTCCTTCTGGCTTTGAGATTGCTTTGGGGAGGAAGGTTTTGAGGGTTTTTAATAAAGTAGGAGTGCATAAGCCCCGCTGAAGCAGTTCACTCTGGTTGTTGCGTTGCTCACCGCCGTGCGGATGAGCAAGTTTGACACAGGGAGGAGCCAAGTGAAGGAGTAGTGTTCTCCCAAAGCTGTTGTCTTTGCAGGAACAGAATAAGCTTTAAAACCATCCAAAGCCACTTCACTGGAGCACCAATCGGATGTTTCCTACGGGGGCAGTGTAAAGGAAAGAGCAAATGATCCTGCAGCGTTGCGTGAGTTAAGGGAGGCTGAAGTTCTGCCTCTGCCTTGTGGCACTCTGCATTCGCCTCGACTCAGCCGTGTACGTGTGTACCCACATACACCTGTGCAACACCTCAAGTAGCTTTATTACCAATTAAAAATTACCAAGCGTTCCGCTTGTCTGAAATAGGTGTCATCCATCTGGAAACTCGGCTAGCTCTTAATCTTTATTACATTACATTATTTTGCTTCAAACCCTCCCGTTCCATGCTTGTGTTACACACCTATTGCCCGTAGCTGATGTTACCTGCTGACCAGGTGGATCAGGAGACCTGGCTGAGGGCTCTCAGAGGCTTCCTTGCGTGTATTCCACAGGTCAGTTTTTGATGACAGAGTGACTTCCATCGAGTTGGCTCTGGAGGTCTTCCAGAGCTGAGGGTATCTGAGCTCCTGGCAGAGCTCCCTCAGGCTGGAGCAGCTGCTCATCCCGTGGCCCTCTGAAGCTCCTCCACGGCCAGCAGACAAAAGCAAGCCTGTCCATCTTCTGGACTGTTTCTGCTGGGCTGCAGCTGGCAGGTTCTGCCAGGTTATCCTTACACCCTGCAAATAAATTCCAGTTCAGTGGAGACAATATTATGTGGATACCAATATTACTTGCTTCGGTAAAGATGAAAAGTTTATCACTGCTCAGCCAGCTGTTGATTATTTGGTTTTCTGTAGTCAGATCTGCAAAAAAGCAATGGTTGGTTCCTAAAACAGTTGTGTTAGCTGTTTGCTTATACCCATCTGGACTGTGCTGGAGTGGCCCTGTATCCTTGAAGATATTTTTTTTGTCTCCAATGTGTCAGAATCATAGCTTCTTAACATGGACAGGTAAGGGCCCAAATCACTGTTGGAAGAGCTTTGTTGAATTTCACAAATAAATCCTTTCTCCAGAAAGATGGGAATGCTTTACACAGGTTTGCTTTTGACTTTCAGTCATGGTGATTTCAAGATGATGGTTCGAGAAGACATTAAAAATATTTCTGTGCTCTTGCTCACTGAGACATAACTGACTTGATGCCGTAAAGCAAAAGGAAATGTAAAACTTAAACTTGGCATCTTAGTTCTGCCCGACCTGTGTTTGTGCACAAGGGGGAGGCTCAGTCTAGAGTCTGAGTGTCTCTCCTCTGTGTGGGGCTGCCAACCTCGGGCTGTGGAGAAGAAAGAGGGCTGCTTTCTGATGGCCACGCTGAGAAAACTCACAGTGTTTACTCCTAAACTCATATGCCTAAAATGCTATAAGGTTAAACCTTCCGGCACTAAAAATGAAGAATTCCCCATTCTAAATTGAATCGGAATGCCGATGTCATCTCTGTCTTCCTTGGTGCTTAATTGAAGTCTAGTTAATCTTTGGTGGTCTTGTATGTTGCTGCTGTTTATTACGTTGGGATTATTTTGGTTTCTTGGAGGTTGCTGCCCTGCAAGGGGGAGGGAGGGTCTGGCTGTTGGAATCCAGAGTAGCCGGGGGTGGCTGGAAAAGGCTGGACTCTTGCCATTACCTCGTATGCCCCCAGCTGCATTCATGTGGTGGGAGCCATGCGCTTTGTCCTGGCAGCGGGGAGACCTTCTCCGTCCCAGCTGCAGGCAACCTCACTGGGGTTTCTTAAATTAATGGGGAAAATAGCCAACAGAAGCTGAACGAGGGTTGTCGAGAGGCTGGAGTGAAGAGTCTCGCTTGGAAACTTGAGGAGCACAGGTGGCTTTTGTCCATCAGTCTTTCTTTTAACAGAATCGTTTGCCTTTTAGTCCCATTAGACCTTAGAAGGTCTGGTCACAGCAGGGCCTGGGGAGGAAGGGGGCAGGTGGCTGTGCTGGGCTGGGCTGGGTGTAGGAAATGGGGCCATGGGAGTGGGGTGATGGTGTGAGTGTGGGGTCACTGGGTGTCCTCTTTGTCAAGTGGGGTAAAACTTACTGGCAGGTGGTCAGCCCTGCTGAGGGCCCACCATCGCAGTGTGGTGACATCCTTAGCCCAGGTTAAAATGGCATTAACAGCCCCTTCACCCAAACGAGGTGTGATGCCCTGAATAAATATGGAAGTGTAAGATTTATTTTTTCGTTTGAAGCCTTAGAGAGTGTAGCTGCCCCCCTCAAAAGCAGGGGAGAGTATGGAAGTGTAAGATTTATTTTTTTGTTTGAAGCCTTATAGACTGTAGCTGCCGCCCTCAAAAGCAGGGGAGAGCTCGTCTTTTGGTGTTCCATCTGCCTCATGCGACGCCAGTCAAATTACCTGAAGATTTTGCTCTGCTCTTTCCTGCTTCCTGCCAGTTTGTTCTGGAAAGCTGCTTTGCTAAAAGATTATTCCTTGCAGCATGGCTTAATTTTCCAGGCACTCCTTGGAGAACTCTGCTCCTGGGCTGCTGGTATTACTTGTCCCAACAAGTTTCTTCTGCTCTACCTTATCCCGAACGGTTTTTGTTGTCTATGCCTGCCTGTCTTGGTAAACTTGTAAAATTGCCTCAGTCTTTTTGCTTTTAAGAGAGCCAGGATTTTCTTCTTCTGGGCTCCCACTGAAAGATGGCAGAAAGGAGAATGTTTTTCGTAAGATGTAGCTCCCTGTGTGCTGAGCTTGGTGTCGGTGCTCACATGTGCCTTCTGGAAGGGGGTTGCTGGGGAGATGTTTTTGCTCCCTGGCTCTGGAGCAGTTGTTTACTCGCCGGAGTGTAACTTTGCAAGATCTCTGCAATGAAGACTTTTTTTTTTTTTTTTTTTTTTTCCTTGGGAGCCGAGTGGCCGGGTGAGTGCTGAGACAGGCACTGACAAATGCAGCAGGCAGGGCGTTCTCCCCTCCCAAGAATGCCATGGCAAATGAGAATTCGGCACAATTACAGGCCTGGCTTTGGAACGTGGCCCTGCACTGGGATGTGACCGTGCTCTTTGTATGCCTCCCAGGCAGTGAGAGTGTATGCAGGCAGCTGCACTAATTGCAGAGCTTTTTTTTTTTTTTTTATGTCACTCATTCTTGAGAGAGTCTTTTTGTTAAGAAATCTGGTGCCTCTGTGGTTTGTAATAGAAACTTGACCTTTCCCCCCGAGAATAGCCCTGCCGTTAGGGAGCAGAGATTGTGCTTGTCCACATTTGCCTGGATTTTCAAAATTTTCAAGGATAGCTGCTGGTTCTTGAGTCTGGCTCGGCGTAGCCTGTGCTTGGCCCCAAGCACCAGGGGAGATTCAGATTGGATATCAGGAAAGATTTTGACACTGAAAGGGTTATTAAACCTTGGAATGGGCTGCCCAGGGAAGTGGTTGAGGCACCGTCCCTGGAGGGATTTAAAAGTTGGGTTGACATAGTGCTTAGAGACATGGGTTAGTGATGGTTTTATCAGAGTTGGGTTGATGGTTGGACCAGATGATCTTAAAGGTCCCTTCCAACCCAGACAATTCTATGATTCTATGTCTGTAATACTCTATAGCATTGACTCAGAAACTTCAGTCAAGTACAACCATGGCTCACAAAACTTTGAATTTCTAAATAACATACTTTGAATTACTGTAATTTGTGTTGCTGATCCCCTAGAAAACCTTTAGCACTTTTTCAAACTTCTCTTATATTGCACTGGGCCTTTTTTTTTTTTTTTTTAATAATTATCACCATGATTTAGTTAGGTTGATGGTTGGACTAGATGATTTTAAAGGTCCCTTCCAACCCGGACAATTCTATGATTCTCTGCACCGCTGCTGCATGGACGAGCTCCTTTGGGCAGGGCATGAGAGCCTCCTCCTGCCCCTGTGACATCAGTGCTGCAAAGAAAGTACATCACAGGAGGGTGAGTTTAAGCTTGTTTTTACTGTGAGGAACCCTAAAGTCTGGACAGACCATCCTGAATGTTCTGACCTGCTCTGAGTAAAACTTCAGTTTCATGGTAGGTAGCCTCGGTACCTACAAAGCGGTACAGTCCCCCAGAAAGGCTGTCACTGGCATTCTCTCTTCTGTAGGACCCACTTAGGCATTTTCTGTGGTGTCTTGGTGCTGTGGCAGTTGTCCAGGAGGCTGGTGGGGAGGGATGATGGCTTGGCTGTGCTGCCAGCTCCTGTGGCCAGTTCCTCATCCCGAGCCCCCAGCGCTGAGGCTGGTGTGGAGACAGGCCTGGGATGATGGTGGTGAGCCTGCCTGTCCTTGGAATAAGGCGAGGAGATTTTATCAAAGGAGAAGATTTAATGTGGTAACTGAGATGTAGGAAGTAGTTTGTGTGTGCTGTTAGCCTCACCTCTGTGCCTGGTCCCTACGTGTGCACGCAGTGGTTGGGACCTGGGGAACAGTCCACCCTTCAGTGTACAATAAATGTCTCTAGCCAAACTTCCATTTTTGGCATAATATATGTCATTACTTTCGGAATGATTTTGTCTGAACATGATTTACAAGAATCATCTTTGATCTGTGATAGATAAGAGGCACAGACTCACGGGTTTTTTTCACCACAATACTTAATGTACAGCAGTAAAAACCTCTGTAAGAGGTATCAATAAACAGCAGAAGCCACCGCTAACGTGTTGTCAGAGAGGTCACAGAATCACAGAATTGTCAGAGTTGGAAGGGACCTCTAGAGACCATCCAGTCCAACTCCCCTGCCAAAGCAGGGCTGCCCAGAGCACATCACTCAGGAGCATCCAGGTGGGGCTTGAAGATCTCCAGAGAAGGGGACTCCACACCCTCCCTGGGCAGCCTCTGCCAGGGCTCTGCCACCCTCACCCCAAACAAGTTCTTCCTCACATCCCAGTGGAACTTCCCATGGTCCAGCTTGTGCCCGTTGCCCCTCGTCCTGTCCCTGGGAACCACTGGAAAGAGTCCGGCTCCATCCTCCTCCAACCCACCCTTTAGACACTTGTCAGCATTGATAAGGTCTCCCCTCAGCCTTCTCTTCTCCAGGCTCAAGAGCCCCAGCTCTCTCAGCCTTTCCTCATCAGGGAGATGCTCCAATCCCTCCATCATCTCTGTTGCCCTTCGCTGGACTCTCTCCAGCAGTTCCCTGTCTCTCTTGAACTGGGGAGCCCAGCACTGGAGGCAGGATTCCAGTTGTGGCCTCCCCAGTGCAGAGCAGAGGGGGAGAATGACCTCCCTCCACCTCCTGGCCACACTCTTCCCTCTGCAGCCCAGGATCCCATTGGCCTCTTGGCCACAAGGGCCCATTGCTGGCTCCTGGATAGTTTACTGTCCACCAGGACCCCCAGATCCTTCTCCTCAGCCGTGCTTTCCAGCAGATCCACCCCTAACCTGTATTGGTGCCTGGGGTTCTTCCTCCCCAGGTGCAGGACCCTACACTTGCCCTTGTTGAACCTCATGAGGTTCTTCTCTGCCCAGCTCTCCAGCCTGTCCAGGTCCTGCTCTATGTATCCTTCAGGTCCTTAAGGATTTGAAGGATTCCTGCCTGTGCCTCTTCCTTCAGGTCATGCTTCCTTATGGTCAATGATGTTGCAGAGCCAAGACCTGATATGGATTGCAAATGCTCAGACCAGCTGGGACCCCCCCGCACTGCAGAAGTTGAGCATCTAAAAAGTTAATATCATCTGTATCTTTCTGGTCCGAGTTGCTTAACATGGAGAAAGGAAATACGTCAGGGTTGCCTGGGTTACTGAACTCTGTCGTTTCCTCTCCTGTCAGGTTTGACCCGGAGTTCTGTGATTATTTTAGCGTAATTGATTTCAGTGAGATTTGAGGGTGCCCTCCGTGTGTTGTGTGCATTCAGTCATTCTAGCAGACGCGTTCGTGTGCGGGGGAGCTGTGTGGTGTGTCGGTGTGATGTGTCAGTGTGACTCTCCAGTGCTGTCCCACGGCACCCAGGCTGGGGGGGGGCATGGCTTTGGTTGTCTTTTGGAACTCCCTGGGCTGGCCTGTGGGCAAGCTCGGTCACAGAGGGGTGTTGGGGCTGTGGGAGAGGTGCCACAGCGATAACGTAGGCATCGCTGCTCTGACAGCAGCTCACCCTGATGTAAGAAGCCTTTGGGTTTTTCCTCTGCCTCCACCCACACATTCTGTTCCGTAGTTTTCAGTGCTTGACCCACAGTGAGGTGGTTCAAAAAACAGGCAGAGGGGAAAGGAGCCAGGAAAAGTCATTTTCGAGGATGGATAGGGCTGCTTTTGAGTCGGGTTAGTGCTCTGAACCAGCTTGTAGGGTCACAGGTGCTTGTGTTATGGGAAGAGGAGAGTTTGAAGATGAGGAAGGAAGGAGTGGTACTGCAATTATCTGTTTCTACAGTTATTAGTCATTATGTCAGTGTAGCGGTAACACATAAAAGCACTTTCAGACTGTCTCATAAAAGGTACCAGGCCTCACCTATCTGTGCACATGTGAATCCTAGTCGTACTCCAACATGTCTTCTTTCAAGCTGCTTTACAGCCAAAAAAACCCTAAAAAAACTAGTTACTAAAATTGTCACTTTGATACCCGAAGTGGTGCTAATTTTCTTGAGGTTTCAGTGTTAATGAAATGGTTGTACCAATGCAGTGTGCTTTTGCTGACACGGGAATTAAATCCTGGCTATAGCCATGCACGAGAAGAACACACAATATAGTTAATTGTGAAATTTTGAAACCTATTGATTTCGAGTTCCATTTTAGTGAATGGTGGTTAAAAGACTCCAAATCTGTACTGTGTTTACAAGCTGCTGGGTCATTCCTGACAGGACTGGGTGTCATCGTGATTTTGCAGATGACTTTCAGGAGAATAAATGAAGAATTAGTGACAGCCCAGTGGTTCTTATTGCTGCAGCTTTATGCCTTCAAAGTCATCCCCATTTACCTGGGAAAAGGGAGGGGATTCTTTGGATGCAAAAGCAGCAGCCTTCCAGGAGACAGGAAGGCCTGGATGCTGTCTGAATGCATTCTATGCTTGTGAGGTTTCTGGGTGGGAGGTGTGTCGACTGTCAGGTCCTCATATCTTGTCTTTATTTATTTTTTTTTTCCAGAACTCTATTAGACATAACCTGTCCCTGCACAGCAAGTTCATTAAAGTTCACAATGAAGCCACAGGGAAGAGCTCTTGGTGGATGCTCAATCCCGAGGGTGGTAAAAGTGGAAAAGCACCAAGAAGAAGAGCTGCCTCCATGGACAACAGCAGCAAACTCGCAAAAGTCAGAGGTAAAGCATCCAAAAAGAAGCCTCCTCTCCAGTCTGCTCCAGAATCCACTGCTGACAGTCCTGGCTCCCAATTCCCCAAGTGGCCTGGGAGCCCGTCCTCAAGAAGCAACGAGGACTCTGATGTGTGGAACACCTTCCGGCCTCGAACCAGTTCCAATGCAAGCACCATTAGTGCCAGGCTCTCTCCTATCCTGACGGAGCAGGATGACCTCCACGAAGAAGAGTTGCTTCCTTCTCTAGTGTACTCCAGTGCATCCAGCAACGTTCCACCAACTGTGACCGAGGAGCTTGAGCTCATCGATGGGTTGAATTTGATGTCTCCCAGCACATCTGTTTTATCTACCCAGCAGTCTGCCTCGAGTGGTCAGATCCAGAGAGATTCCAGCTTTTCCTTGCGGAGCCCGAGTGCAGCTGGTCAGACCACTACGTTTGGCAATTCCCTTTTTAACCCTGTTGATATCTCATTGCAAAGTTCTGTCAGCCATTTCTCTGCCCCTCAGACCTTGGAAGCTCTTCTGACACCCAGCTCTCCTCCTCCGAGGGATGTTATGATGACTCAGGTGGATCCAGTTCTCCCACAGACTGGTAGCAGAATGAGCAGCCGAACTCTTCTGCTTCTAGGTGGACAAGCTGCCCAGAGTAAGATGAGCTCGGGCAATCCACGAGGAAAGCCCACAGAGCAGCAGGCAGAACCAGTCAGTGCCAATGTTTTGCCATCAACACTTCCTATAGTAACATCTCCTCAAAACACTGCCAGCATCACCAGTTTGAAGGCTCCAGTTTCTGCAACAACTGCCCAGTCAGTCCAGCTGGGCAGTCCACTGCTTCTTTCTTCTGCTAGCCCTGCTCCCTTGGGATTGAACCAGGACAGGCTGCCCATTGACCTGGACATTGATATGTACATGGAGAACCTTGAATGTGATATGGATTACATCATCAACAGTGAACTGATGGATGGAGAAGGACTGGACTTTAATTTTGAACCCATGCTGTCTACTCCCAGCTATCCCAGCACCTCACAAGCCTCCAACCATACCTGGGTACCAAGTTAACTTCAGGAGCACAAAAAGGTGGGTGTAGTTCATGGAAAGTGCTACAGCTCTGTGATGGGAACAGCCCTGTCTGGGGGGGTTCCTGTGCCCAGATCTGCAGCACTTGAAGATACCTCTTTGGAAGCACAGGTGCTCTTTGTGTAAAAAGCTTCTGGCAGAGCCATGTTCCCTTTTAGAAGGAGAAAAAGCTGTGTAAGGTAGGTAGATCTAACCTACCAGGTAGTAAACTCCTCTATGGAGTAGAGCAGCATCCTGACTGAAGCTCCTGTTGTCTCTCGTTACCAGAGCTGACTGCATTACAGGACAGGGGGCTCTGCCATGTAATGCCTACAGCTCTAAAGTTGATGTGAGAGCATATGCTGATTCTGTAAAGTATATATGTATCATATATACTATATATAGGTATATATAATCCTCTATATATAGAGCAGTTGAACTGAGCTAAGCACACGCTGGGTTTCTATCCAGGTTGTTATTATTTTTGCCAAATGTTCTCTTATATGTAGTTGCAAAGTGTTGTCTGTGTCACGACTGCCCATCCTTCTGCCCTTCCCTGATCTGCAGTAGTGCCTGTAAAGGCTGGTAAGCTGGTCGAGCAGTGTTAACTACTCAATGGCTTGGGTACCCATTATTGGAATGGGAATGGGAGATGGGAGCTTGTGGTGTGAACGGAGATGGAAGGAGGAAGGATGCGTTAGTGCCATCCCCTGCATGGCAAAGCTGCCTCTTCAGCTACCTTTTGTATTTGCACAAAAATTTTGAGAATCAGTTTATTAAATCGTGTATTTGAGAACAAGAGTTAAAAGAGTTGCCCCACCCCGAGGGCTGTGTCCAGTTTTGGGCCCCTTCCCACAAAAAAGACACTGAGGTGCTGGAGCGGGTCCAGAGAAGGGCAACAGAGCTGGTGAGGGGTCTGGAGCACAAGTCTTGTGAGGAGAGGCTGAGGGAGCTGGGGGTGTTCAGCCTGGAGAAAAGGAGGCTGAGGGGAGACCTTCTGGCTCTCTCCAACTCCCTGAAAGGAGGGTGTAGCCAGGGGGGGTTGGTCTTTTCTCCCAAGGAACAGGCCATGGGACAAGAGGAAATGGCCTCAAGTTGCCCCAGGGGAGGTTCAGATTGGAGATCAGGAAAAGTTTTGACACAGAAAGGGTTATGAAGCCTTGGAATGGGCTGCCCAGGGAAGGGATTGAGGGACCATCCCTGGAGGGATTTAAAAGCCAGGTTGACATAGTGCTTAGAGACATGAGTTTGTGATGGTTTTTATCAGAGTTAGGTTGATGGATGGACTAGATGATCTTAAAGGTCACTTCCACCCTAGGTAATTCTATGACTCTATGAAATGTCTTATTCTCTGGAGGTGTGAGACCCTGATTTGAAGCTCTTTAACCACTGAGGCAGCTGAAGAATTAGAGAAATGGAGCTGAAGGCATACTTCACATGTGGAGCTCAGGTGACAGAAAATGGGCAGTGTTTTTATGGACTGGAGTGTAGGCTGGGTATTGGTTGGAAAGTGGAAGCCTTGCCAAGAATGTTCCCTGGTTAGGAGGCAGATAGGGTATTTGCTAGGGTTGCAAATTCAACCCCTAATACTGGCCAGCTGAGCAGGCAGAAGTAAGGGCAAATTGCAGATACTGCTTCAGTTATGGAAGCCCTTGAGCTTCAAAATGATGGAGACTGAGTGAAATTATCATGTACTTGACCTTAATACTCTTTCCTATGCATCTGAGTAACCTGAAGGTGGTTTGGACTAGGTGACCTCTGGAGACCCATTTCAACCCAAATTCTCTGGTGATTTCACTGAATTTCACTGAGTTTTTAGAGTTGGAAGGGACCATAGGGATCATCTAGTCCAACTCCCCTGTTGAAGCAGGATTGCCTAGAGCTTGTCAGAGCTCTCTCAGTCTTTCTTCATCAGGGAGGTGCTCCAATCCTTGAATCATCTTTGTTGCCCTACGCTGGACTCTCTCCAGCAGTTCCCTGTCTCTCTTGAACTGGGGAGCCCAGCACTGGAGGCAGGATTCCAGTTGTGGCCTCCCCAGTGCAGAGCAGAGGGGGAGAATGACCTCCCTCCACCTCCTGGCCACACTCTTCCCTCTGCAGCCCAGGATCCCATTGGCCTCTTGGCCACAAGAGCACACTGCTTGCTCATTGGCATTTTGCTGTCCACCAGGACCCCTAGATCTTTCTCTTCAGAAGTTGTCTCCAGCAGGTCCACCCCTAACCTGTATTGGTGCCTGTATTTCTCCTGCTGGTCACGCTGGAGACCAGATATTAAGGGGTTTTTTATTTTTCTGTTCTGCCCCAGTACAGTGTCTTGGCCCTAGGCAAAGTGAAATGCTGTCCTTTGAGCTGGTGGTACTTAAACCCTGTGAACATTCTGATATGCCGCTATATATTGACTTTTTAAGCACAGTTTAACTCCCCCTTACTCCAAGTCCCACCACACTGCTTAGGATCTCATTTATTAGTAACATTCTTCTGTCTGTATTTAACAGATCTCAGGTACAGGGAGGATTGAGTATGATTTTCTGCTTCGTTATGGGGCTTTTGATAGTCTTGTGCATGTGTTAACTGTGCTCTTGCTGAATTACTGAGTCTTAAATCAAATATCCCAACTCCTGGTGGAACATGGAAACTCAGTTTTGATTTCTAAGACAAATTTGGTTGACAAAATCCCGGCACCTTTCACCCGTGTGAGGACTCTTTGCAAGTTAGTGGTGGAGGCTGTGGCCTTTTGAGCAATGTTTCCACTGGATAGTTTTCTAAGCTTTTATAGCATCCTTCACCCGCGTTAGGACTCTTTGTGAGTTAGTGGTGGAGGCTGTGGCCTTTCGAGCAATGTTTCCACTGGATAGTTTTCTAAGCTTTTATGGTGGTTTTATTTATTTCTTTTCATGCCACGCTAGGGCAGGCCATCGTATTTGAGGAATACATTGACTTTGCAGGGGTGAAACATTTTTCACAGTACTGTTTTCAAAATGTATGCAAGCGGTCCTGCAGCCTTGGGTGCATTAATTACCTGGGCTGGATAGACAAGACAGGATACCAGGTATAGACTTTATTTTTTTTTTTTGAAGAGTGTAAAGCAGAGAAGCTGAGGGAATGTCTAGCAAAAGGTAGTGTCTAGCACTGGTGAAGATGTGGCCATGGTCAAACGCTTAAGAGGGAGGACACAAGTTCTTAATGGCATGGTTGTGTTCTCGTTCCGTATTATTATTCCATATTTAGCATGCAAATTGCTCAGTCAAAACAGAGGAGCTATCTGATGTTAAACCCCCCGGATTTGTGTTGTTCCATGCGTTACATGGGAGTGAAGCTTTCTGGGAGACAGGCTGGACACATGCTCACTGAGAAAGGAGTGGGATCTGGAGCAAGTTGTAAACCAGTATCTCCTGGTAGTTCCTACGTGTCTCTTGGTGTACTGCACTTGGAGGAGAGGGCATGCTTTATTTCCAGCTTTTTATTCTGTCCTTAGATTGTTTGCTTTTTCTGAGCTTTGCAAAGCTTTTCAGTTTTGCCTGTATCCTGGAATCTGTGGAGTGGGATGAAGGGGAGATTTCTCCCCGAAGGAGAGCAAGCGTGTGAAGCACTGCCAGGACGGAGCGGTGGGTCAGGTCCCTAAGCAAAGGGGAAAAGCCTGTTTGTGGAGAGAAATCGGAGTGTTCCAGGAGGACCCCTAGGAAAAGCAGGCAGAATTTTTTCTCAAATTTACAAGTTCCAAAACCAAGTGAGCTGCAGACATCAGTGTCTGTGAGGAGGTCATCTCTCTGTTCTCTGAACCTGTGACTGCAGTGAGTTGGACCTGATGGAGAGGGTCCAGAGGAGGGCCACGAGGATGAGCAGGGGGATGGAGCACCTCTGCTCCGAGGACAGGCTGAGGGAGCTGGGGTTGTTCAGCCTGGAGAAGAGGAGGCTCCGGGGAGACCTAATAGCAGCCTTCCAGTACCTGAAGGGAGCCTACAGGAAGGCTGGGGAGAGCCTGTTTACAAAGGCCTGCAGTGACAGGACGAGGGGCAATGGCTTCAAGCTGGAGGGGAACAGATTTAGACTGGAGATGAGGAGAGGGTTCTTCACTGTGAGGGTGGTGGAGCACTGGAACAGGTTGCCCAGGGAGGTGGTTGAGGCCCCTTCCCTGGAGATATTCAAGGTGAGGCTCGACGAGGCCCTGGGCAACCTGGTCTAGTTGGGGGTGTCCCTGCTGACTGTGGGGGGGTGGGACTAGATGGCCTTTGGAGGTCCCTTCCGGCCTGGGCAATTCTATGATTCTATGAGTTATTGAAGTCCCTGTTTGGAAATCGCTGTTGAGGGAAGGCAAGGCAGCCACTATAGATGTTCCACTGTGCTGGGCTTTTTCCTTTCCTGTCCTTTCTGTGAGGGTGTTTTTGCCATGTTAAATTCACATTGGTAAAAGGTACCCGAAGTGATCACTAACCTAAAGCTGTCCTTTGGAGTAGTTACTGTGGGATAACCTGTAGCCTTCTGGGACAGTTATGGGTGTAAAGCTGAGCAAAAACTGTTCATCAGTAAATGCCAGTGATCACACTCTGCGATTTGAACAGCCAGAATGGAACTATAGCTGGGGAAATAGTAGAGTACCTCTGCACTCATCAGACCCCACCTGGAGCTCTGTGTCCATCTCTGGAGCCCTCAGCACAGGAAGGACATGGACCTGTTGGAACGGGTCCAGCGGAGGCCACGAAGATGCTCAGAGGGATGGAGCCCCTCTGCTGTGAGGACAGGCTGAGAGAGCTGGGGGTGTTCAGCCTGGAGAAGAGAAGGCTCCGGGGAGACCTTAGAGCCCCTTCCAATATCTGAAGGGAGCTCCAGGAGAGCTGGGGAGGGACTCTTTGTCAGGGAGTGCAGTGACAGGACAAGGGGTTTAATGGTTTAAAATTGGAAGAGGAGAGATTGAGATGAGACACCAGAAAGAAATTCTTTGCTGTGAGGGTGGTGAGAGCCTGGCCCAGGGTGCCCAGAGAAGCTGTGGCTGCCCCATCCCTGGAGGGGTTCAAGGCCAGGCTGGATGGGGCTTGGAGCAACCTGGGCTGGTGGGAGGTGTCCCTGCCCAGGGCAGGGGGTGGCACTGGATGATCTGTAAGGTGCCTTCCAACTCTAACTATTCTATGAAATATTTCTCTTTGTACACGAGAAAAAGGTCTTTAGGAACAAGTACTTAGTCTTTCTGCAGTACTTGGGAAGACACAAGGTAGTTGTTGTTGCTCACGGTGCTCAAAGCTGCCATGATTTTATCACCACCTGCAAGTTGAATGCTGAAGAGCTCTTCCACAGCTTCCCCAGGAGTCTGAGCCTGCCGTCTGCTTACTTGGAGATTAGAGACCAAACATTAAAACCTTGTCTCTGCCCAGCAGTGCCGCAACACCTGCACACCCAGCTATCAGCCACCAAGGAAGAAAGCCATGGTGTGAATACTTTTCTTGACCGGAATAAATATAAATTCTGCAGTTTCTGGTGCTGTTATTGGGTAGCTGCAGCTCACTTAGTTGTAAGTCTGACGTTCACTGGGTCAGGTGTTGCAGATGCAAGTTCATAAGGTTCATAAGGTTCATAAAGGAACCTTAGTGAGCAAGGTCATGGAAAAAAGGTAGCCACAGCTGGAATTAGAGCATGGCCTGGAGGCACTTAGTCACAGGCAACCAGTCTTGCCTTCAGCACTTAAAGCAAGTGTCCCCTACTCTGGTTGTGGGAAGTGTGGGTGGCCACCTGGCTGTCTCTGAGGATTGCCCCTCTGCTGTGTATTTCTGCAAGCCAGTAGCAGGGACTCTTGGGAACAGAATTGCCTCTTTTTGCAAAAGTGGTAGAGTTGTGGTGGTACAGTGTGCGCCTCACTGACAATTGTAAAGTCCATCCATTCTGCTGGTGGACGTTAGTTAATGATCTTTGGTTGTTCAGTGATACTCCCTGTAGCTTCATAGCCTGGAGAGCTCTTCATCCCTTGCCCAGCTCAGCCTGGACTCGTGGTTTTCTTGCTGTGCTCCATCTAATTCCCTTTGGTCCAAATACTGGATTTTTTTGTCTACCAGAACATTCATAAATAAAACCCTCATCAACTTGCAGTTTCTCTGTTGCTCTGGTCTTAAGTTATTGTCTTTTTTTTTTTGGTCAGGGCTGATTCCTTCTTGTAGCTTCTTTCCCTTTTCACAAGTTTATTTCATGCTCACTGTTACAGAACACAACTGCTTGGGTGCCCTACATTTATCTCACTATTCTGCCTTCCCAAGTGGATCATAGGCCTGTGGTGGGGGATTTATGTCTGTCCTAAGTCTGCTTAGACCTATTCCAAGGCATGTTTGAGTTGTGGTGTTACCAAAGGCAGGCCTCTGCTTTGTTTATAACCATATGCTAACTAAAATGTTGTTTGCTTCCTACAAACCTTCTTCCTGTGTGAGAAAATAATTACTGAGCTGCTTACTGTGCAAGAAGATAGTCACTGAGCTGATAGTGATAAGGATGGGATAACAAGAAGTAGTTAATCACTTCAAGGTTCTCTCATATGTCAAAGTATGTACTCCTGTACCAGTTAGGACACAGCTGTGGCTACTTCAAAGGACATCCTCCTCATCCGCAAGAAGCTGGCAAACTTACAGTAAACTTTTACTGTCCTGAGATGACTCAATAACTTAAAAGGATAATGTGAGCGTAACGTATCCCTCCCCAAATGACCACCGAGGAATTCACGCCTGCATGGAGGTGTTTTGCTGATGCTGCAAAACTTAATGCACATGTGCAAAAAGGGCTATTTGATCATCCTAATGAATGTCAGACCAGGTGGAGTTATGGATTAGGGAGGTGGAGTTATGGATTAGGGAGGTGGAGTTATGGATTAGGGAGGTGGAGTTATGGATTAGGGAGGTGGAGTTATGAGAATCTTTGGTGTAAGAATAATGGCTGAAGGTCCCTGGTAAGGTGTGCTAGATCTGTGGATTTCCACCTTGCACCCGATGTCAGATAAAGCAGTATGTCCTCTCTAAACTGCTGCTGGTTTCCAGAGCTTTTGTTTCAGGTCACAGTCACAGCTTCATTGACACTTAGACTTGCCTGAGATATCTAGAAGTGTTTAGTTATTATAGGTAGATACAGGATTTCTTTATGTGAGTGAGCATAAACAGTTTTAGTGGGTGATCTCTAAAAACTCCCTTAATCTTTTCCCTACCGGTTGGTATTTGTGGTTGCTTAAGGTGAAGCGTAATTTTCTTCTTCCTTGCTGCTTTCCTGCAACGTCTCTGGAGTTAGCCAAGTCCTTATCTTGCAGAGCTCTGTTGGTGCCATCAGCTTACAGGAGGAGTGCTTGAGTTGGTATTTGTGGTTGCTTAAGGTGAAGAGTAATTTTCTTCTTCCTTCTTTCCTTCCTGCTTTCCTGCAACATCTCTGGAGTTAGCCAAGTCCTTATCTTGCAGAGCTCTGTTGGTGCCATCAGCTTACAGGAGGAGTGCTTACTTTTGACCTTTGTGCTTTTGTTCTGTGTTTCTGTCTCAGTCCTACTCTGAAGCTTGGAGCTGAGCAGTTGCATCCTCCACTTGACTATCCATTGATCAAGGTCTCCTGATCTGTGTTTGCTCCTTGCTGGAATTGAGCAGCAGGGGCTGATGGATAGTAATTACCTCATTATGTGTGTACCCAGGATTCCCACTGAAGCTGAGATCTAACACTTCACTCTCTTTTTCTTCTTTCTAGTGTCCTTCGGGTTTTGAACATCGGGTTCTGACTTCACTTCCCACCCCTGGCAGAGAAAAGAATGGAGCACGTTGGATTCGGTTTCCCTGCACACTATGGCTTGGGCAGAAGGGGCTGCCCACCTGGGAAGAAGGGGCAACCTGCATCTGGCTGCAACAGGAAGAGTTTAAAAGTAATAATCCTGTCATGTGCCACGGCTCTTCCTACAAACCTGACCCTGCCTTGGACCATCTGGAGAAACCCTGGGCTGTACACGTCCAGAGAGGAGCCCCGGTAAAATCCTTGGCCAGAAGAGTCTGTGCCAGGCAATAGCATTTTCCCATGTGAAGAGTTGGGTTTGCTGGAGGAATATCTCAATGCTATCCTCTCTCTGCTACGGCAGAAAGTCTCCCAGTGCCTCAGACTGGTGGAGGGCTGGCTCTGCTCTCACTTGGCTTGCCCTATGGGGCAAAGTAGTTGAGACGTTTTTGTGAAGCCAGCAGATGTGCATTTGGTGTATCCCACAGACTGGCGGAGGAATTGGAAGGAGCCTGCTGGGGGAAGCCCCACGGGACAAGGGTGGGCTGTTTCAGGTGTTGATTTCAGTGTGCCCATCTCTGGAGCACCCGTCGTCGTTCTGCGGGGAAGGGTGGTGGTTGTGGTGTAGAAGGCTTCCTCTTGTCCACCCGAGTGGAAGAGGAGGACATTGAGTTTTTCACTGTGCCAATGGAGCCCCGTTGAATCAGAAGCATGTTTTGAGAAGTCCCTATGCTGTTCTCAGCACTTTCCTGATACACCAGGCTGCTGTAACATAAGCACAGGTGCTAATAGCTGTTTCTGGGACATAAAACCATCATTTTGGGTTTGTTTGTTTGTTTCTGATCTGTCTTGCAGAGAAATGGAAAGCCTGGGTGTGGCCTTAACAGAGCCCTGGTTGCTTTTCAGAAGGGCATTTTCTATAGATGAAATATTTTTTTACTAATCTGGGAACTTTCTACAGTGACTATAAAGCCAATGTTCAGTGTGTCCCCATTAGGCGTATTAGGCATCTCTCCCTCTGAGAAGGTACCAGTGACAGACTTCTTTTTCAGAGCTGTCTTAGGAACAAACACGTTTGGTGTTTGATAATGTATATGACTGAGGGGAAAGAATTGGCAGGTCCCTGTGGTTTCAAACCACCTCGGGGAAGAGTTGTACATTATTGTAATCTATATGTAAAAGTAGCTGCAAATTACATAGAAGCTTTTCTAAACCTTTTTAAATATATATTATATATTTTAATTGAAAATGAGATTATTGGATAAAAAAGAAGAAAAAAAAAAAAAAAACGCAAAACAAACACATTTGCTGCATCTGTCCCCTTGATACCAGATAACACTACAGTATGGGAGGGGACAGGCCTAAGGCGTTTTGGGCCAAGAAGCTGAAAATGTCATTAGAAAAGTGGGCAGGGCATCAGGGCGTAGGTGGGGAAGGATGTCTCTTCCTGGTGTGGGCAGGAGGTGTCCTGGGTCCCCATCGTCCTCCACGGGGAGCTCCTGCCCAGCCAAGAGCGTGGTGGATGGGGATACTGGTTGTTAAGAGCACACTCCTCCTCAGGTGGTCACATCGGTGCCTGGACTGCAGCGGGCACACAGGGTGCATTCCCTAGCCTGCTAAAAAGGTGGTGTGGGCAGGATCTGCTGAGGCTCTGGGCAGCCCTTATGGAGGGCATGGATTTGGTAGCTCGCTTTTTTTTTTTTTTGGTTTCCGAAGGTTTTTGTTTTCTGGCTGAGGTTTCTGCTACTGCTGGGGAGCTTGAAGGCTGTAGGCACACCCCTGGGGAGGTGCCTGGGATCCTGCCCTGTCTCTTTGTTCCTGCAGGACAGAAGCTGGGAGTCAGGAGGTGTTAGTGCAGAGTGTTAGCTGGTGTTTTCCCATCCCCTCTTTTGTGTTGGCAGTGGCAAGATCCATGGGAGATGTGGTGCTGTCCTGGTGTTCCAGCAGGCTGGGGCTGGCAGAAAGGCTCTCTACTCCTTTCTGAAGGTGTTGGTAGCTTCTGTTCAGAAGGGTTTTTTTTATCAGGCAGTGCAATGAGCCATACTGTTCTACCACCTTGTCTGCGCTGCTTTCATGGATTTCATTTCATATTTCTTTTGAGTGGAGGTTGGAACAGGAGTGGTTTTTCTGGTTACCAGCCGCCAGGAGTCTTCAGCAGTCTCATCTTGGGCATGCCCTGCCGCCAGAGCCTTTGAATAGTTTGATGACTTTGGCTTTGAAGGCTGTCTCCATGGCATCACCTCATGGTGGTAGGTTTCAAATTGACCCCCAGTCTGCGTGTCTGGCCACACCTCGTTGTCACAAGGAAACAAAAAAAAAGGCAGATCCTAAGCTGGGATCCCAGGGCTCACAGACTTGAGTCAGAGATGTAGGTTCTGGCTGCAGTTAGTTCATGACACAAATAGACAGATCCCCTTTCTACAACACCCGATGGCACATGTTGCACATAAAAATCAGCCATTCTGGGCTGCAGCTAATAGATCTGGTGGGATTTGTGTTATTTGGCACATAATACGCTGCTCTGTCCTGAGGGGAGACAAATCCCATGGTCTCCAGAGCAGGTTGACTGGCTGCCCGTGCTCCACAGCCCTTACCAAAGGACAAGACACCAGTATGTGGGGTCACGGTGTATGTGAACCTTTGACTGGTTTCTCATAAAAATGGAGCCCAAAGCAATAGGAAGGACAATATTAGTAACCAGTGCTTCAGACCTGCAAATCCCTGCTGAGCCGGGGCTGGGTTGGTCTGTTAGGAAGAAGTGCTGTCTCCAGGCTCTTCCAAGGTGTGACAGCTCTGGGGACCTGGCCTGATCTCTGCCTGCAGAGAGCCTGCTCCTTAGCACTCGGGGGGAGCGATCATGTATGTTCAGAAGAGACCATGTACTTTTATTAAGGAATACAGCACCGGGGGACAGCGCTGGAGACAGGAGCACCTCTGGCTGGAGTCCTGCTGTAGCCGTGGGCTGACAGCGATGTCCCTGTCCTGCAGCAGTCTGTGCTCTCTGTCTCTTCAGCACAGCAGGGGCTGGCGGTGGTCAAAGAGCCCTGAGAGCACGCTGGTGCTGAGGATGGTGATGGAGGAGCAACAGCGCTCCGTAAACCACAGATGTCACGTTGCAGGCTCAGGCAGGCAACTTGGCTTCTCGTTTGCTTGTGTCGCAGGAGAGCTTGGATCATGGGCACAGAGGGCAGGGATGCAGAGAATTCGGGAGGTCTCCAGCCCCTTCTCAAAAAAACTTCCTTTTCATAAGCCTTGAGCTTTTCTAGCCTGGGATATTTCCTCATAGGACACTGGAGACTTGAAAGTTCCTAAACTGCTGCTTGTTGAAAGGCTGGATGCCTGGTAGGGGGTTGCTGAATACTTGTCCAGTTTTTTTTGTATTCTTGCCCAAAGGGTTTGCTGCTGGCTGCTGCTGGATTCAGGACAGTGTCGTGGTGGATCTGTGTTAGCACCTCAGGCCCTGTACCCTGAGCTCTTTTGTTTGCTCTAAGGCAGGCTCAGGCTGGGGGGGAGTGACGTGAGGTGGGGAGGGATGCTCCTGGACAAGTGCCTGAGGGGGGAGTGGGCAGGGGACTCTTGGCACGAAGCCTTACGTTGGGTTGGGTGTGTTCTCCTTGTCTTTGCTGAACTCACAAGGTTCTTCATCTCCAGAGGATCAAATGCCATCTTTCAGAGCGTGGAGCCACCACGCAGCTCTGGGCTGAGAAGGGGTCGGGTAACTCCACAGAGTGGTTGCTTTTATTTACACTGGGGTTTAACAAATTGCTTGAGCCTTCTTTTTAAACTTCAGCATATCTTACTATACTCCCAGCTTCCTGTGAGACTTTGGCATATTGAAAGCTTCTTGGAGCCCTTAATTTTCCTTGTTGGTGTGTCTAAAAACAAGCCATCCCCTACCCTTTGCTGCTGTGGAAACAGCAGGCAAATCATCCTGGTAAGTGAGAGGAATGAAAGTGGGAGCGTTCCAGAGCCCGGGTCTGTTCATAAACCAGGCTCATACTAGAAGCAAGTAGCACTAATCAGCTTTTCCAAAGGAAATGCCTAGAAAGCTTTTATGTAGCTCATCATTTGTTAATTTCCTTACTTAGTTGCTTATTTATAGCCACACTCAAATGCTTCAGGGCTAGCCTTGCTCCAGGAATGAGAAACCTGTATCTGGTGCCACGGGTAGGAGTGCCTTGGGAGTGGTGTCCTAGACTGTCACCAAAATAATGTGCACGTTTGCACCCATTATAAAAAAAAAAAAAAATCCACAACAAATCAATCAACTTTGGGACATGAGCATGAACAGGGATAGCTTAGGGTTTGCTGCAGTTGCATGTCCAATGAAAAAAAAACAACATGTTCTAATTAATGTGGGGAAAGGCAAGCAAGAGGTGACTCCTCCTGAAGCCTAAAGGTTCTGTCCGTGTGAAGGTTCGGTAGCACGTGGTGACCCATCACCCCAGTTCCTCACCCTCCAGGAAGGGATCCTCTCCCTGCAGTAGCCTTATGTCTCTCCCCCCACCCCCATGTGTCTGGAGTTGATGGAAAACAATCTCTGATGGAACCAAAACTGCATCTAATACCGTGGTGTGCAGCAGGGAGGAGAGGCAGCAGGAGCTGGAGGTGAAAGAAGAGATGGTGTTGCAGTTCTGGTCCTGTGGCCACGGCAGGGCTACGGTGTGTGGGAGAAGGGGACCTTCACAGCTGGTGCCCTGGTGCTCGGGGTGGTGCTCCCCTGGGGTGCTCCCCAAGCACGTAGAAGATCGATTGCTCCTCCTAAGAGGAGCCTTCTCCATAAGGCAGTGGGGATGGTTCTGTGAAATGATGCTTCCAGGACAGTGGAGCCTTCACCTGTGGGACCCCGGGCAGGGTTTCTACATTGCTAGCACAGACGTCTGCTGCGCACAGGGCAGGCACCACTAGCTGACATAGTTTCCACCCAGCCCCTCTGCACTCTTTCACCCATTTCTCACAATAAGTTGGTTTTGTTTTGTTTTGTTTTTTTTTTACATAATAAATCTCTGCTTTTGTTTGCTCTCTGTAGCAGTGTAACTTCTGAACCATTACAGGCTCTTTGTTACCATCTGTGCTAGCAAGACTGTAGAATGTGCTAGACTAGGGGGGAATGTTTGACAAATAAAAATCTGTAATCCTCTGCTCTGTGTCTCATGCAGTTTGTTCTGTTTTCCCTGGTGAGGAACAGTTTTGTTTGATTTTTTTTTTTTTTTTTTTTTTTTTCTCCCCCTTTTTTTGCAAGCTGTAGTGGGGGAATAACTTGCCCTTGGCTTCTTTCATCAGCTCTCTTCACCCATCAGGGCAACCCCTGGGTGAAATGCCCCTTAGCTGGCCAGAGCTGGAGGCTTGGAGTGTGACAGCCCACAAAGGCTCCAGTGTGCTCTGTGGAGCCCCTTGGGCCGTGTCTGGGGCCCCATGGGGTTGCCAAGCCCAAAAACTGACCCTGGGGAGTTTAAACTTCTGCAGGACTAGTCGGGAGACATCCTAACCCTGTCGGTCCTTGCCCGTCTAGACCTGAGTGCAGAAGATGACTCTGGTTTATATAGCTACAGTCAAACATCTTTGAGCCTCAGCAACTCTACGGGTTATCCCTAGGAATATATGGAAAGAGCTGTGCTGCTACTGTCTGCTTTCAGCCACCCCATCCACCAGCAGGTGCTGACACTTAATTAGAACAGATGAGCAGGTGAGTGATCTTTTCTCTTTGCATACCCCAAATCCTCCATCAGAAAACAGGGAAGGTCACTACAGCTGAGGAGCGTTGTTGGCAGTAGAAGATGATGGCTTGGAGCTGCCCATCAAAGGCAACACGAATGTCACAGCGGAAGCCAGGAGCTGGTCCTTCCTTGGGTCTGCTCAGAGGTGTGCAAGTGGGTAGGAGGCCTCTCTGGGCAGGAGAAGGCTTGAGATAAGGCAAGTAGGAATGCAGATAGAGCCTGAGCCAGTGAAGCAGCTTGTGAGTGATGTGGTGGGCCCCTGAATCAAACCAGCATGTCATTCCAGTGGCTCTGTCTTCTCACAGCTTAGGGAGAGGCTGGAGAATGGGGATGAGAAGCTCAACATGAGCCAGCAACGTGTGCTGGCAGCCCAGAGAGCCAACGGCACCCTGGGCTGCATCAAGAGAAGCGTGGCCAGCAGGGTGAGGGGGGGACTCTGCCCCTCTGCTTCGCTCTGGGGAGATCCCACCTGGAGCAGTGTCCAGCTCTGGAGTCCTCAGCACAGGAAGGACATGGACCTGTTGGAATGGGTCCAGCGGAGGGACATGAAGATGATCCAAGGGCTGGAGCCCCTTTGCTGTGAGGACAGGCTGAGAGAGCTGGGGTTGTCCAGCCTGGAGAAGAGAAGGCTCCAGGGAGACCTCAGAGCCCCTTCCAGACCCTAAAGGGGCTCCAGGAGAGCTGGGGAGGGATGGAATGAGGGGGAAGGGTTTTAAACAGAAAAAGAATATTTGAGATGAGATCTGGGGAGGAAATTCTTTGGTGTGAGGGTGGTGAGAGCCTGGCCCAGGTTGCCCAGAGAAGCTGTGGCTGCCCCATCCCTGGAGGGGTTCAAGGCCAGGCTGGATGGGGCTTGGAGCAACCTGGTCTGGTGGGAGGTGTCCCTGCCCAGGGCAGGGGGTGGCACTGGATGATCTTCAAGGTCCCTTCCAACCCAAACCACACTATGATTCTCTGAACGTGCTGTCCCCTCTGCCCCGGGGTGGGCTCTGCAACGCAGCAGAGGTCGTGCAGGAGATGAGGCTGGTTCAGAGCCTCGGTCACGTTGCTTCAGAGTGGACACAGGTAAGGAGAACAGAGAGAAACGAGGGAAGGAGTGTAGAGCATGGATTCCACTGGCCTGGTCAGACACGTGGAGAGCAAGTCAGGGATGTTTTTAAAATGACTGAGGAGGAAGTCTCATTCATGAAACAGCACGGTACGGGTGCAGCCAGAAAACTTGCATTCAAAGCCTGGGGTACTCAATAGTCAATGACGTCTGGTAAAGAATACCATTAAAAAATGACAGTGTCAAAATGGTTATTGGAAATAATCCTGGAAGGGCTCTTAAAGCTCCTGCTTCAAGATTTAAGCAGGAGATTTAAGATTAAGGAGATCCTTAGGGCAACTGTCTGTCCCTCATCTGTGCCCCTTGGGCACTTCTTGGTCCTTCCTGCAGGCACACCATGGGAGGTGCTGGTGGAGAAACAAAGTGCTGACAGTGGATTTTTGCAGTTGTTCATCAGATCAGTGGATCTGCTGGAGAGGGTGCAGCAGAGGCTACAAAGATGATGAGGGGCCTGGAGCATCTCCCTTACGAGGAAAGGCTGAGAGACTTGAGTCCTTTTAGTCTGGAGAAGAGAAGGCTGAGGGGGGATCTGATCAACACCTATAAATACTTAAAGGGTGGGTGTCAGGAGGATGGGGCCAGTCTTTTTTCAGTGGTGCCCAGGGACAGGACAAGAGGAAATGGGCACAAACTTGAATATAAGAAGTTCCACCTCAACATGAGGAGGAACTTCTTTGCTGTGAGGGTGGCAGAGCCCTGGAAGAGGCTGCCCAGGGAGGTGGTGGAGTCTCCTTCTCTGGAGACATTCAAACCCACCTGGACACGTTCCTGATCTCCAGAGGTCCCTTCCAACCCCCTGTGACTCTGTGTTCAAAACTTGACAGGGAACAGGGGACCGTGCATTGCCCCCAGGAGTCATTAACACTTTTTATGCTGATTTGAGCATCGGCCTGTGGCACTTGAGCATTGCCAAGGAGAGCACAGTGCAGAACAGATGCCAGGCCGGGCCTGGATGCCAAGGCTCGGAGTCACTATTGATGTGTGTGGCACCATCTGCAGTGGTCACCCGGGGTCCTGCTGCGTGTCCTGCTGTGTTCTGTGCCGACAGCCATGCGGGTTCAACGCACCTTCTTTGCAGTAGATCAGCCTTTCTTGTGGTCTTGGAGCCGTTGTAGCTCTCCTGAGTTGTCCCCATGAACATTTTCCCTGCGGAACAGCCGTTCCTGAGGTCGGTGCAGAAGCTTCCCCAGTTTTCTTGCTCAGCAAAACTTGACAGGGAACAGGGGACCGTGCATTGCCCCCAGGAGTCATTAACACTTTTTATGCTGATTTGAGCATCGGCCTGTGGCACTTGAGCATTGCCAAGGAGAGCACAGTGCAGAACAGATGCCAGGCCGGGCCTGGATGCCAAGGCTCGGAGTCACTATTGATGTGTGTGGCACCATCTGCAGTGGTCACCCGGGGTCCTGCTGCGTGTCCTGCTGTGTTCTGTGCCGACAGCCATGCGGGTTCAACGCACCTTCTTTGCAGTAGATCAGCCTTTCTTGTGGTCTTGGAGCCGTTGTAGCTCTCCTGAGTTGTCCCCATGAACATTTTCCCTGCGGAACAGCCGTTCCTGAGGTCGGTGCAGAAGCTTCCCCAGTTTTCTTGCTCAGCTTAGGTTCTGGCCAGAGACACACTTTGCCCCAGACGCTTCCTGGTTGATGAAGACCTTCTCCTGTGCCTCCAGCAATGGGACAGGGTGTGAAAGCCCAACGGGGGGATTCTGTTGCCCTGTTTCATGTGGTTGTAGCTGGCGCCTGGGGGAGGCAGGCAGGGGATGGGGAGATGGTGGGGTGCACGCTGCCAGCTCCAGAGCTGTCCCAGCAGCACAGGCTGTCCCCAGATCCCACCTGCTATTTTTCCACACTCTGGTGCTGTAGCTAAGACCAGTGGCCATAGGCCTGGCCTTTAAAGGGTGGTTTGCAGGAGCTGTGACAGTGACCTTCTGTCACGTTTAATTTATTTTGCGTGGTTAAATTAATTTTGATTTCTGTAAGAAGTTATAAGCTTCCCCAGTTTTCTTGCTCAGCTTAGGTTCTGGCCAGAGACACACTTTGCCCCAGACGCTTCCTGGTTGATGAAGACCTTCTCCTGTGCCTCCAGCAATGGGACAGGGTGTGAAAGCCCAACGGGGGGATTCTGTTGCCCTGTTTCATGTGGTTGTAGCTGGCGCCTGGGGGAGGCAGGCAGGGGATGGGGAGATGGTGGGGTGCACGCTGCCAGCTCCAGAGCTGTCCCAGCAGCACAGGCTGTCCCCAGATCCCACCTGCTATTTTTCCACCCCCCGGTGCAGTGGTTAAGACCAGCCATAAGCCAAAGGGTGGTTTGCAGGAGCTGTGACAGTGACCTTCTGTCACATTTAATTCATTTTGCGTGGTTAAATTAATTTTTATTTCTGTAAGAAGTTATTGTGAGCAGCTGTTCTCTGGTTGGTTTGTTGGTTGTTTTTTTTCTTTCCCTAATACCTGGATTATAGTTATTTAAGTGATATAAAGGACACTTTTTTTTTTCAGAAAACTCATCTCTCGGAGCTTTTTTTGGGGGGGAGCGGCTGGGTCTGGGGGGGAGCATCCCTGGGGTGGGGAACGGATACCACAGTGATGGGGTCAGCCCAGTTCCCCCCCATTTTCAGCCCAAAAAGGGGTGCCATGACACTCTGGTGATGGGCTCAGCACCATTTCCCCCCTGTTTCCAGCCCAAACTGTGGCACGGCTTGCTGTTCTCTGCAGGTGAGGGCACACACCACGCAGCCTGGGGGTGGCTCGGCTGTGACAACAGCAGTTCTGGCCGTGGCCACCAGCAAACCTTCCTGCTACAGGCTGTTGCAAGACACTCAGTGACTGCTCTGGAGGTGTGCCTGCGTCCCCCCCTCAGTAATTCCAGGTAAGGGCACAGTGGGCTCCCGCGTGGGTATGATGGATGTCCTGGAGCCTTCCTGCAGAGGAGCGGTAGCCCGGGCTCTGGCAGTGGTTCCTTCCTCAACATGAGCCAGCAGTGCGCTCTGGCAGCCCAGAGAGCCAACCTCTTCCTGGGCTGCATCAAGAGAAGTGTGGCCAGCAGGTCCTGGGAGGGGATTCTGCCCCTCTGCTCTGTGCTCCTGAGACCCCACCTGGAGCTCTGTGTCCAGCTCTGGAGTCCTCAACACAGGAAGGACATGGACCTGTTGGAACGGGTCCAGAGGAGGGCCACTAAAATGCTGAGGGGGTTGGAGCACCTCTCTACGAGGACAGGCTGAGGGAGCTGGGGTTGTTCAGCCTGGAGAAGAGGAGGCTCCGGGGAGACCTTAGAGCCCCTTCCAGTACCTGAGGGGGCTACAGGAAGGCTGGGGAGAGCCTGTTTAGAAAGGCCTGCAGTGACAGGACGAGGGGCAATGGCTTCAAGCTGGAGGGGAACAGATTTAGACTGGAGATGAGGAGAGGGTTCTTCACTGTGAGGGTGGTGGAGCACTGGAACAGGTTGCCCAGGGAGGTGGTTGAGGCCCCATCCCTGGAGATATTCAAGGAGAGGCTCGATGAGGCCCTGGGCAACCTGGTCTAGTTGGGGGTGTCCCTGCTGACTGCGGGGAGGTCGGACTAGATGGCCTTTGGAGGTCCAGACCGTTCTATGATTGTGGGGTGCCATGGTGGAACAGCAGTGCCTGTCCCAGCACGGTCGAGCTGAGCCTGATGGCAGCCATCCCAGCACCGGTCACCCTGGCACCAGCACTGACTCAGCTGGGACTGCCCAGCACCAGTTGTCCTTGCACTTTACTGCCCAGGCTTGTCCCAGTACAGGCTGGCCCAGTCCCAGTGCAGGTTCCTCCAGCCCCTGCTGCTGGTGGCTGGGGACAGAGCTGGTCCTGGTTTCTGGCTTTGGTCACAAGCAAAGCGCTTCTTCCTCACCTGCAGAAGCAGCATCCCCCACCTCCCACGCCTGTGGCCGGGTACCCAGCAGGGAAGAAGTCAGTTCCTTCCTCTGGCACCCTCCTCCTCCTCCTCACTGGAGCATCCCACCCCCTTAAAAACCTTCCCTCTTCTCCTGTTGAACATGCAACACTGCGAGGAGTTGCTCATCTGAGTATGAGAAGAGGATGCAGTCAAGCTGAACAGGACAGGTCCAGCCCCAATGACCATCTGCTGCCCCCAGACCCCACCGTGGCCGGGAAGGTTGGGTTTCCCTGAGCTTCTCGGGACCGTGGTCACTCAGGCCCTGCTGTCCTGCCTTCAGAGCAGCCGTGGCAGTTTGGATCCCCTTCCCACCATCTGGCAGAAATAAAGCACACATCCATGTCAAACATAATATATTTATAGCAAAAATAGGCTTTTTCTGTAGCTTCCATACACAAGGTTTTCTCCCCGTGCATTTACGCAGTAAACAGGTCGACCGAAGCAGCGTGCTCTGGGCTGACTCCATGGCTGCCCTTGCTTCAGGCTCCCACTTCTCACCAGCCTTGATCCCCTTTGGTGGCTGCTCCCCGGAGCCTGTGCTGGGTCCCTGGTCCCTCCCCAGCCAGGGGAGCAAGGCTAGGCCACGGGCTGCCTCTCTTCAAACAGGGGCATCCCAGGGCGTCCCCCCAGCCAGGGTCTAGGAGAAGCTTCCCATAGCTCACCTGTGTCCTCTACCATGGTGTTAAGCAGCAAGTGGCCGGGCACAGGACCTCAGCCCTCTCATGGTGGCAAGAAAGTACGAGCCACATTAACATAGGAAGCCTCTCTTGTTCCTCCTGCCCTGCTGCTGATGGGAGGCAGAGGAAGGGCTTGGGGGCAAGCTCCCCGAGGACTGCTCAAAGCCCCCTGCAGAAACCAACCTCGAGTCTGAACACTGTCAACCTTCACGGCACCCCCGCCAGCAAAAGCTTCACAGTTTGGTGTTCACCTGGGCCATCTCTTGTCTGCCCCAGAGGGGTTTGGCACACAGAGCTACAGGGCAGGACGGGTAGGTACCAGCGCATCCCCGTCCTGTCCCGGGCTGGGGAAGGGCCCTCGCTGGGTGCCAGCACTTCTCCCTGCCCCCCCACACAACTCGGGACATCACAACGCACCCACCAGCTGTCCCCAAGCGAGAGGCATCACCCCACCAAGGCCCAAGGGTGGCTTGGAAGAAAGGTGGCCACTGCAGCGTGGGGAAGGAAGCCCGCTCTGCCCTCCCTGGGGTGGCTGAGGCTCCCGCAGCAGCCGGGTGAGGAGCTTCTGCTGGTGAGGGGAGCGTCCCTCAAAACTGGCCCTGGTCCCCTCCCACCTCCTTCTCCCCTTCTCTTTGGCAGTCCTCCTTGGCCGTGTCCAAGTCTCCAGCATCACACCGACACCTCAGCAGCACGGACTTGCCTCACAGTTTGGTAATTGCACGTTAACGGGGCCACTCAGCGAGCCCCACGGGGGGTGGGGGG